>NC_050194.1:433033-668033 GCF_008315115.2 Sander lucioperca | reverse complement strand
CAGCCCCATTCTTTTCACCTAATATTTCACATCTCATATCAGCTAAATTGATGCTTTTTCGTTGTATGCAGTGTCTGATAATAATACAAAGTATTTCTTCTTTCAGCCGTTTTAGGTAATTCATTTAAACCTTTATCTTTGACAGTATTACAGTTCAGCTTCAAGCTTTTCTAACAGTGTATTTTAGCTCTTCACTTGGGTAATGCAGTTTAGCTTCCAACTCTAACAATTTTCCTGATTTTTTAGCAGTGTAGTGCATTTGAGCTTTAAGATTTTTCGTACTATTGTTTCATATTTCTGCATTTGTGAGTGATTATCAGTTAGAAAATAAACTCAAACCTCACAATGTTTTACTTATTTTGTCATTATTCAACTTTTAAAGCCAACAGTTCAGTTTAGCATAAGCTTTTAACTTTTTAATGAAATTCATACGTATTAAAACGATTTCCACTGTTTCAACTGCTCTCACTACTTCAACTTCTTCTCACTGATTTAAGCTATTCAACCAGTTTAGTGTTAGCAATTCAGTTATTCAGCATTCCCACGCATTTTCCGCAGGAAATGCATTTTCTAGTGTTCATATTACTGCCTGTAGTATTCAATTCAACTGTCTGTGAAAGGGTTGTCATGGTAACGTATGACCAGTGAAAACACCCTTTGAAGTCTGTGATGAGATCTCTTTGATCTTTAATCAGGTTAACGACCATGTCACCTGCTGAAACTGTCAGCTGGCCACACTGGAGCTATTCAAAGACACAGAGCAAGCTCTCAAATAAAGCCTCAGACTGCTAAAACGATAAGGGCTATCGGTGAAATGATGTAATCGTGACGACAACAACGCCTTTGTGAACGTATTGATGTAAAATTTATGTTGATAAACTTAAAAATGTGGGCATATCAGCGATTTAAAAAAGTGGTTCGCTCTGCGTTTCGCTGGGAAATGTGGAGGACGTTTAAAATGGCCGTGAATGGAGGGAAATGTGGAACTCTTGTCATTTGGAAGCTCACGGAGCCAAAAGTATAAGGCGTATCGCAAAACTGAGCACATTGGCTGAAACTAGACAAAAATACCTACGTTTTGATGTATAAATTGTGTACGACAAGTAGATATTGTGGGCGTGAGAGCAATTTATAGAGAGGGGACGAAGATATTTTTCTTAAGCTGCTGCACTCTAACGATGACATCATCCACTCTGCCAGACGCAATACACACTCACTAGAAACACAGAAAAATCCTGAAATGATCACTAAACTTAAACAGCTTTTTCACAAAAACTGTAAAAGACATCAAACTGAAAAGCCATAGCCTAATACCTGAATATTTTGTGAACATTTTAAAGTTTGTGTGGCGTCTGTAGGTGAAAGTATGAAGGAGCTGAAAATTTTGGGAGCGGAAGAAGATTTGAAGGATTTGAAGCATGCTCTCATTGACTTCAATGTTAAAAAAAAGTCATAAAAAGCTGAATATTTTAAAAAGTATGAATAGTAGAAAAAAAGTTGAAGAAGTCCCATCATTAGCTGAAAGAGCTGAACATTTTAAAAGTTGAATGGTTTTAATAGCTGAACGTATGCAGAAGATACAGAGAGCCAAAAAACGTACGGAATAATAATAATATATAAACAAAATGGCCGACAGGAACAACAATAGTTGGAATGCTGCTGAACAGCATTCCCACTAATAAAGAACAGGATAACAATAGTTGGAATGCTGCTGAACAGCATTCCCACTAATAAAGATAATTGAACTATGACTAGAAATAGTACCATATTGTTCCGTATATACAGTAAGACAGGGTTTTTTTCCTATAAAAAAGTCTGAAAAGGTGGGGTTGTCTTATAATCAGGGTCTAGACCAGCCAACCCCAATTAGCGGCCCGCGGGCCAGATCCAGCCTGCAAGAGCCAAATGTCTGGCCCACACTGACTGATATTAAATTCATGTTTATTATAACAAGTGAATGCCAAATTCACTTGTTATAATAAACATGAATTTATCTGCTTTATTTTGAAATTATCCCACACCTTCCACTTGACCTGTGGCCTTTACCGTGTGCATACGTAAGACGTGCTTCGCACGCTTTGTATACTCGTTTCCACTCGACTAGCTAGTGTATTGTCACACAAACACAGTAGCCGCAGCCGCTCGCCAGCTAGCCCTCTTTCATCAAAAGGACTGACCACTTCCTCACAAAAAATTATTAAATGCAGTCAAACCAACATGGCATTCGCCAAGATACGCAAGGTAGACCAGGAGAACCGTCAGTTCAGAACTGACTGGACTGAGAGGTATTGGTTTTTTTTTACCGGACCACAACAGTGCTAAGCCCACATGCTTAATATGCATGCAGACTGTCGCTGTAATCAAAGCGGACAATCTGAAGCAGCATTTTAACTCTATTCATGCTGCCAGTTTTAATGCAAACTACCCAGAAAAATCTGACCAGCGCAAACAAAAAATTGCAAGCATGTTAACATCATACAAGCACTCGGTTTTAACTGTGTAAAACAACATCGGCACAAGAGAGCGCAACAGCTGCCTCATTACACGTTTCTTGGAAGCTTGCAAGAGCTAAGAAGCCATTCGCCAATGCCGAGTTAATTAAACAATGTGCAATCGACATGGCTGCCGAAGTTTTAAACCAAGAGGAACAAATAAAAAAAAAAGTTGTTGAGCTGTTGAAGCGCCGCTGTCGGCTAACACGGCAACCAAAAGAGTCAAAGTTTTAGCGGAGGAGTGTTTTTCCAGTCTACTCACAGATTTGAGGAAAACCAAAGCATTCTCACTGGCAATAGACTCGTCTTGTGACCAAACCGACATGGAACAGCTGTCTGTGTTCGCAAGATTTTTTGATGGGAAGATATTCCGGGAGGAGCTGCTGTGTTTGATTTCTCTACCCGGGCACACAACCGGGGAAATAATATTCAACGAGCTGACACAGTTCTTCGAAAGGAATGGCTTAGATGTGAGTAAAATTGTCTCTGTTGTTACCGACGGGGCTCCGTCGATGGTAGGACACCGCCAGGGCTTGGTAAGCAGGCTTTCTGCCATTAACCCAGCACTCCTGGCATTTCACTGCATTATTTATAAGTCAGTTTTGTGCGCAAAACTGTGTGTAAAAATGAAAGAGACCATGGATACTGTGACTCGACTAGTTAACTTTGTCCGTGAGAGCTCTAGTCTGCAGCATCGCCTTTTTAGAGCATTACTCGAGGAAATGACAGCTGAACACAAGGATCTTTTGCTCCACAATGACGTTCGCTGGCTGAGCAAAGGCCGTGTGTTGGAGAGGGTGTGTGACCTACATGATGAACTTGTGTCATTTTTATCTAGCCTGCAGAGCCAAAAAGCCAGCGACTTTTTGAGCTTTTTAACTGACAACAAGGTGATATCAGATGTTACTTTTTTGTGTGACATCATGTCTCATCTAAATCACCTTAACCTGCGACTACAAGGCAAGAACCACACTGTTGCTGACATGTATGAGGCGATTTAAGCTTTCCGGTCAAAGCTGCACCTCCTGGAGAGAGACATTCATGGGAGAAAGTTGCACTTTCCACGTCTGCGTGAGCATTGTGAGAAGAATAAAATGCAGGAAGATCCAGCAATGAAGGATTTTGTGTCCAGGCTGGCAGAAAACTTCAAGGAAAGATTTGAAAGCTCCCCTAAACTCTCAGCTGACATCCTTCTCTTCGTAAGACAGCCGTTTTCTGTGTCAGCTGACGGCCAGTGGACTGCATAGGCCAAAAAGCTGGTGCCTTCCATAGATGAGGCGGCTCTTCAAATGGAGATCTTGGAGATGGGAACATCTGATTTGCAACACAAAGATGCACTGGTGAGTGACTTTTGGATCAACGTGGTTCCCCAAGCTCATTTTAAAAACACCAGAGATATTGCAATGCTCCTACTCACGATGTTCCCCTCAACATACATCTGTGAATCAGCATTTTCTTCAATGAATGCTATCAAGAGCCAAGACAGAAACAGACTCTTGGATTCACATATTGGACAGTGCCTCAGGATCGCCACAACAGAATACAAGCCTGACATCAGAAAGTTGCCTCATCCCGTCGCTCTCACTTCTCTCACTGATTGGTGAGTGAACCAGATCCAATTATTTTTTGCTATTTGTCCATCTTCTTGTGGTATAATAATTACAATGAAATAACCATTTAATATTTAATAGCATGTTTCCTACTAAATATGCTACACAGCTTAATTAAAAGTAAATCCAACTAGTTAGTCAAATTTAAAACTTAATACACAGCAAAAAAAAAATACACAAATAAAAGCTAATTAATTATATTGTCACATTAAAATCAGACACTTTTGTGTGTGTGTGTGTGTGTGTGTGTGTGTGTGTGTGTGTGTGTGTGTGTGTGTGTGTGTGTGTGTGTGTGTGTGTGTCAATGTGTTTGCTGGACTTTTTGTTTGCTGACTGTTTACACAGAATATGCTCCAGGGGCATTTCATAATTAAATAGTTGGTTTTGGACTAATTTAGTATTTTTCATTTTTCTCTTATGTGACTCCTAACATCACTACTAATAATTATAAAATCACAATAGAAGTTACATCCGCGCATAAAACTGTCGCCAAAAAAACAAACATGTTGGCCCTCGGCTTGGCATGCCTGACCAAATTTGGCCCTTTTGGAAATCTAATTGGGGAACCCTGGTCTAGACTTTCAGCTGTTCAAGTTGCAGAACGTAAGGGACGTCATTTGTTTTAACAGCCAATAGAGAAGTCAGCTATAAACTACAGAAATAAAATGACCCATAATGCATTTTATTTTAATATTACAAACAGCTGGTCGAAAAAGCAGAGTTTTAGACGGAGCCTCAACAAGTGCCCGAAAGCACGGTAACGTTATATGGTGGAGAGAGATAGAGAGTGACTGAAGAGAGAGAGCCCAGCAGCGTTAGAACAAAGCCGTGACTCAGAGAAATAAAACGTGTTTTCGCCGATTCATCACTAGAAGTGTAACTGTAGCAAGCATCTCAATATCACTAACGTTATCCACATTCATACACAGACGAAACAAATTATATATCCAGCTACAAAAAGCCTGGAAGTCGGAAGTAGAACAGAAATACAACGAGGTGTTGTCATGGAGATGTTACACCATCTAAAAATGCAAACAGACAGAGAAAATCTTACCGCGGTCCTCAAAGCGGCTGCTTCCAAGAGATTGACAGGAGAGTGTGTGATTACGTGACAGAAAGAAATAATGATGGGATGCCCATTACCAGAGCAGTCATTCAGATGAAGGCCTTGTTTACCAGGAAAATGTTTTTGTTTTAAATGTGTTTATTAATTTAAATGTGACACTTTCATCTAAAAAGATATTGAAATATTATTTTATTAAAATAGGTTAACAGCAGCCTACCTTGTTTTACTCAGTTTTTATTAGAATTATTTTCAAATACAATTGTCTTCTTTATGAAAACAATATTTGGCTTTTATAATGTATTTTTTTCAAAAATTAGTCCTGAAAAAGGGGGGGTCATCTTATATTCGGACCATTATGGTAGTTGTAGTAGTTGTAGTAGTCTTGAAAAATGGGGGGGGGGTCGTCTTATATTCGGACCATTATGGTAGTTGTAGTAGTTGTAGTAGTTCAGGGCGTAGCAGGGCGCCGAGCAGGACCACGGCAGCAGCTGCAACCATGATTTAGGTGCCTAATCCAAGGAAAACTGCGAGGCGAGAAAACATAAGGACTCCAGAGAATAAGCTCCCCAGAGTTAAGTTAGTAACATGCATTCCTGGGACATGAATGCACACCGATGGAAAGAGAGAGGAGAGAGGAGCTCAGTCTATCAAAGGAAGTCCCCCGGCAGTCTAGACCTATAACAGCATAACTAAGAGCTGATCCAAGGCAATCCTGAGACTGACAGCTCCATAAGGGTTGGTAGATGAATCTGACAACCATGAAGCGAAGCAGAGAAGAGAAGGGTTGCCGGGTCTGTAGCTATTCACCCTCCCCCGTCGGTCTAGGTGAACGCTGCAACTGCTCACTCCCTAACTATAAGCTTTATCAAAGAAGAGAGTTTTAAGTTTACCTTTAAATGTGGAGACGTCTGCCTCCAGAACCCAGACTAGGAGCGGGTTCCACAGGAGAGGAGCCTGATAGCTTGAAGGCTCTGGCTCCCATTCTACTTTTAGAGACTCTAGGAACGACAAGTAACTCTGCATTCTGGCAGTGCAGTGCTCTAGCAGGGCAATAAGGTATTATGAGCTCTTTAGTTCATGATGGTGCCTGACCATTAAGAGCTTTGTAGGTCAGGAGCAAGGTTATAATCGTTAACGAAAATGAACAAAATAACGAAAACTAGGTGGGAAAAAACAGTCGTAAACTGAAATAAAAATAAAACGAGGCATTACAAAAAAACTAACTAATTAAAACTGCAATGTCTGTTTGCAAAACTAACTTAAATAAAATTATTGAGTAAATGTCCTTAGTTTTTGTCTTTGTCAATGTCTTTCGTAGAGCAAATAACGTTATATCTTTCAGAGTTGACATTTCTGACCATAGACCTGTTTTGTACAGTCTATGCCATAGACATATATAGTTTCCGACTGGGAACCCAGAAATTCCGACATTCCATGTCAAATTGAACACAACATAGTCCATGCCCCTCGCCTGGCATCATGGCGGTACCGAAAGTCGGAAGAAAGCAACAGAGTCCTATTTGATTATGACTGTGTCAGATAAAAGCAAGTGCCTCGCAGTGGAAGATGGTAAAATATGTGGACAATTAAAGGGAAAAATCCCACGAATTTTTGAAATTTTGAAAGTACATTTGAGAAGCACGCACAAGGAGGCTAACCTTAGCTTACCTTAACAAGGTAAAGGAGAACGCAAAGCCCCCCTCCCCTGAAACAGAAGCTACAGGCAACGGGAACAGAGGTTGACAGGAGTGCCGACAGGGCACGAGGGGCAGGAGTGGGTCTGACCGAAAACAAGGGCAAAGTCACTGGGGCGGTCTCAGGGGCGCCGGGGACCGGCAAAGTCACTGGGGAGGTCTTTGGGGCACTGGAGACCGGCAAAGCCTCAGGGGCAGTCTCTAGGGCGCCGGAGACTGACAAAGTCACTGGCTTGCCCGTAAGCAAACACTCTGGGAGAGCGGTCGACATAGACTCTGGGAGGTCAGTCGACGAAGACTCTGGACGACTGGAAGACTCTTGAAGAGCTGTCATCGGAGACTCTGGACGACTGGAAGACTCTTGAAGAGCTGTCATCGGAGACTGGACGGCTGGAAGACTCGAAGAGCTGTCATCGGAGACTCTGGATGACTGGAAGACTAGAAGAGCGATCATCGGAGACTCTAGATGGCTGGACGTCAGCTGAGACTCTGGGCGGCTGCACGTCAGCGGCGGTTCTGGGTGGCTGCACGTCAGCTGAGACTCTGGGCGGCTGCACGTCAGCGGCGGTTCTGGGCGGCTGCACGTCAGCTGGAACTCTGGAAAGCTGCACGTCAGCGGAGGTTCTGGAAGGCTGCATGTCAGCGGAGGTCCTGGAAGGCTGCACGTCAGCGGAGGTTCTGGAAGGCTGCACGTCAGCGGAGGTTCTGGAAGACTGGTCAGCTCAGGAACAGGTACACAGGTCAGCTCAGGCTCTGGTCTGACAAGAGGTTGATGCAGGGCATAGCGGTGGGAGCCATGTTTTCCCTTCCTCCGTCTTCGACCTCCACGAGTCCCAGGAAAACAGCTCCGGAACACTGGTCAGCTCCGGAACACTGGTAACACTGGTCAGCTCTGGAACACTGGTCAGCTCTGGGTCTGGCTCGCTGGACAGCACAGGTTCGGGGCCGCTGGACAGTGAGGACTCTGGGCTGAAGAGAAGGTGAAGCTGGGCACGGCGTCGGGAGCCATGTTGTCTACCTCCACGGTTCCCAGGGAATATGGCTAGGCGAGTGCCCTCAAAGGATTGCTTGCAGTTGGGGGTATCTGCTGAACAGGCAGCTGCTGAGCTGACAGACAGGAGTTCAGGGGAGCTGCTAGAAAGAGTACTGGATCTTTGTTTTCCAGCTTGAAGGCTGGCTACTTTGGCCTCCTCTGTCTGTCTAGCACACTTAGCAATATATTGAAAAACAGTCAAGAAAGTCTCTGGCTCTCCTCCAGGTGGAGAACCGACAGGAATAGGAGTACTAGGAAAAGGAGCAGGCTGGGTGACTGACAAAAATCCAGTAGTTAAAGTCCTAGTGGGCTGAGCAACAGACAGGCTGGTGGGTGTTTGCTGGCACTGGGGTAGGCCGGGAGTGAGAAGAGGAGTGTTGGTGGATTTAGCTAGCTTGGAAGCACACAAACCCTTAGAAGAGGAATGAGCTGGAGTTGAAATGAAGCGTTTAACCCAGTCTGGAATACAGTCATTGAGCCAGGGCTTTTCTGACACTTTCACACGAGCAAATGACAGAATAGCCTCCTTCTGGTAATCACTGTCAGCTTCCTTCCACATGGTTTTAAGCTCAATTAGGTCACAAATTACCTCATAGAGCTCATCAGTCATGGAGGATGCAGGATCCATATTCCAGGTAGCTTGGAGCAGCAAACAGTAGGAACAAAAACTGGGAACCCACCGGGAAAAAAAGAAGCCTCTCTGCTGGGTCCAGTTGGTCAGATCATTCTGTTAGGTTCAGGGAAGTTGAGGACCCAAAGGCAGAGAGCAGGCAGGCAGGCAGGCAGGCAGGAGAAAGTTTGAGGTGGAACATTGATTAGTCCACTAAATACAGAGGGTAACGAGGTAACAAGAGGCAGGTGACACAAGGGCTGGGAAACAGGTGGAAAACATCAGGCAATCACAAGAGCGGGAAAACACAAGACATGAAGTAAAACCAGACAAGACAGAAAACCAGACTATCAAAATAAAACAGGAAACAGAACATAAAACAAGACCAGATCGAAAATCACAGAATCACAAGGAGACAAGACATGACAGAAAAACCATAACAGTTTACATATTTGTGCTCATCATATGTACATTGTATGTACTGGTGTTATTGTTGAATACATTGTGAATACATATTTCTAAAATTGTATGATGTTTTTGTGGAGTTATTATTATACAATACTTTTGAATTTTTAAGACCTTTTTGAATCTTGCCCCTGACAAATAACCCATATTACAAAAAAGACTAAAACTAAGACTAAAACTAATAAAAACTAAACTAGCAAACCCGCTTTAAAAACTAATTAAAACTAAACTGACTTTGAAAACAAAAAGTTAAAACGAAATAAAAATAAAAACTAATGAAAAATGCGAAACTATAATAACCTTGGTCAGGAGAAGGATTTTAAATTCAATCCTGGATTTTACAGGAAGCCAGTGCAGAGAAGCTAATACAGGTGAAATATGATCTCTTTTCTTATTCCTTGTCAGAACATGCGCTGCAGCATTCTGGATCAACTGGAGTGTCTTAAGGGACTTGTTTGAGAAGCCTGATAATAAGGAATTACAATAGTCCAACCTTGAAGTAACAAATGCATGGACTAGTTTTTCTGCATCGTTTTGAGACAGAATGTTACGCAGGTGAAAAAAGGCAGTTCTTGAGATTTGTTTTATGTGGGCGTTAAGGATATATTACAGTTTTCTTCAATCGCTAACAAGCGCTTACCCATACTTCGGATACTTTTTCTAAACTCTTAACACAGACTGACACCTACAAAACACAATTGGCCAAATGGATAATTTTCTTCTCAAAAACACATTTTGTTAAATATATACTAACTCTCCATTTCAAGACAGAACACATGTTTCTCTGCACACACTGACTTTACCAAAACACTGGAAATCTGACTCAAAATGAAATTATTCTGTCAAAGAATAACACTTGTTTTCACTTCACAAGGTACATGCAGTCAATCAAAGTACACCAGGCCTCAAAATATTGGCTATTGTTGACATTATAAAAACTGCATAGACTTATGTTTCAGGTATTTGCATGCAAAACATGCAATCCACCTTTTACACTAAATTTCTTGGTTGGGAACTGTATGTCCACATGTACAATAATGTTCAATTTCAAACACATTTCAGTAAAAAGCAAATCAGTTTTTTTTCCTTAATGTTTACTAAAGGAAGTACAGTAGAAACACAGTATACAGTAATAGAACAGAAAATGTTTTACAGTAATGCTTACAGTGAACAAAATATCCATGAAACACAAGAGCATTCCGTAAAAAAAAAACAACTAGCAAAAAGCCCAGATAAAAAAGGGGGAACAAAAAAGCACAAAATTACTGTATCTAATCCCTGCGATCTTCAGGGTTAGGCCACATGTTTTCATTAACATCACATCTGATATCATCCAAGGCGATGCACCTGGGATAAAACCGCTTGGCATGTCGGATCCACCCTTGGCAATCATGAACTGTGATATCCCTGCATCCAGCATCCATGGCTTCAAGGAGGGACATCTGATCATGTGGCTGATGGTCATAAACCTTCCACCTCCATGCAGAAAAGAACTCCTCTATGGGGTTGAGGAAAGGTGAATAGGGTGGAAGGAAGAGACTTACCAGTCTTGGGTGGTTTCAAACCATGATGCTATTGCTTGTGAATGGTGGAAAGCAACATTGTCCCAGGAAATTACAAAGGTCCTCATGTTTTCACCCTCCTGATCCTGCTCTGGTACCAGGCGCTGGTGGAGATCATTGAGAAAGGCGAGGAGGCGCTCGGTATTATAGGGTCCAACCTGACATTTGTGAAAGAGTAATCCTGCATTTGCTATTGCTGCACACATGGTCTGTCCTGGCACATCAACTGTGGCCCTCTTTCCAATTATATTTCGTCCACGTCGACACCTTTTGGACAGATTGAATCCTGCCTCATCTATGTAAATGAATTCATGAGGGGCCTGGTTGGCCTCCAATTCCGTAACTCTCTGAAACAAAGTTTATGTATATCATGTCATTATTGTATATCATACTGTACTGTAACCTATTACTGTGTAGGTTATCTACTTGCAAAGTGCAAAGCTTATAGAACTGGACATTGAGTTGAATATACACTATACCTGGACATATTGTCGTCGTAGCTCCTTGACTCTCTCACTGTTCCTCTCAAAGGGAACAGTGTAGAGCTGCTTCATCCGCACTCTCTGTTTAGACAATGTCCGCGTAATGGTTGTGAGGCTGATGCTTTCGATATTGTTAAATATCTCATGGTCCTCCACAATTCAAGCTTGAATTTCACTCAGTTTTATTGCATTATTTGCAACAACCATTTCTACAATGGCAAGCTCTTGATCATTATTGAGGAGCTTTCCTCTTCCCCCAGAGGGTGGAAGACGTTGCATTCTTTAGAAGGACAAAAGAAATTCAACATATGCATTACTGTATGACCTTATTGACATGTCAAGTAAGAATAGAAACAATCCATGTAAAATGCAATACTTACCTGTTGGTTTGTTGAAAGATGCGTATAATGGAGGCAACCGTTGACCGCCTCAACTTGGGTTGCACTCTTTCACCAGCCTCTATTAGTGAAAGACTGTGGTTGATTACATGGTCAATGATAGTGGCACGAATTTCATCACTGACTACTGTTCTTGCAGCCCTTGGAATGCCACCACCACACATTCTTACACCTCTACCTTGCCCTCTCCTTGGGCCTGCTCTTCTCCCCAGCCCTGCTCCTCTCACTGCTCCTCTCACTGCTCCTGCACCTTCTTCTCATATTTTGATATCATTTTCAGGATCTGCAGTTTTTCCTGTTATCTGGTCATTTTGTTTCCACTTGTCCTGTACGCCCAGAAGAGCAGCTCATCAATAGGTGTGGGGGTACTACCATTAGTGGCCACAAACTAGCCACTAATCCATCCCCTTCGAAGACAAGTTTGCAAGTTCAGGCCTTTTTGTGTGTTGGAAGTTTGGGGCTCTCTCTTGGCTCTCATTGGAATTGGAGCCCTTGGAAAAATCCATCCCAGCGCTAGCCTTAGATGGTCTTTGCTAAGGTAACCCACAAGACCTCTTCTTTAACACTGGTCATCTCTGGTAATCACCAATAAACTCTCTTTTCACATAAACAAGTCCACTAGTGTTGGGGCACCCCTGGCTTAGACAGCTTAACTGACATAGACTCCGCTCACTCCGTCACTCCCTTTGTTTGAAATCTGCCCTACCTCCTATAGGTGGAGCTCTAACGTCTCTTCCTACTGAGGTCCATCTACCTGATCTGTCTAAAGTGCCTCCTGAGTATCATGACCTTAGTGAAGTTTTTAGTAAAGAGAGAGCGCTGTCTTTGCCCCCAAACCGGCCCTATGATCTTTCGGGGCCTGAGAGAGAGGCCATGGAGAAATACATCTCTGACTCTCTGGCAGCGTGTGTGTGTATTTCAGGCCTGTGTGTAATGTGTATTCTAACAACAGAGTGAAAACCTTTGTAATTTCCCTTGCGGAATTAATAAAGTATAAATTATTATTATTAATTGGCCATCCTCCTCACCACTAGTGACAGGCTTCTTTTTTGTTTCTGAAAAGGATAAGACCCTTAGACCTTGCATTGATTTTTGTGGCCTGACTAACATAACCACAAGTGTTTCAAAAAGAGGACAAATACAGGTACAGCAGCCATGGGCAGTATAAGGTGTTTTTTGAACATTAAAGCATGTAGACATGTTCTAGTAGTAACACAAAATACATGTATGAACCTGAAAATGCTATATAATAGGTCATTTTTAACACGACAGGGTTACAGCAAACATACAAAAAAGACAAAAGAGCAAATGTTACATAAGTAAACCGTGGATACATGGATACAGTTATTACAATCCCTTAGCCACACCCAGGCCCTGGGGGGAAAGCTGGTTGTAGGGGGTCATGCTCTGTCGCCCCTTCACCCATCCTGAACAGCCCTCTGGTACATACACATCACTTTGTTACAACATTAGGTCACCCCAGCCAGGAAATGAGAAAGGAGAGGGTAAATAAGTACCTGACAGAGAGAAAATAAATAAATACATACATATAAATGTGTGTGTGTGTGTGTGTAATGAGATTAAATATAATATTAAAGCTGCAAGCAGCGATGGACGGGCCCTCGCTCCTCTGCGTGCGATGGGGTTACCGGTGGTCGCCGCTCCTTGCGACCGTCATTTGCGCGGCACTCAGACACCGCAAATCGTCACCAATGAAAAGGGAACTCCCTGCTGAGTTCAATGATACCTCACACAAGACTCTACCTTAGATGGGTCAGCATTTATGAAAGGGGGTGTGGCTTAAACATAGGGGGCGGGCAAAACCATCACCAATGAAGAACGAACTCTCTGCTGAGTTCATTGATACATCACACAATGGTCAACCTTAAATCGTTCAAATGTTATGAAAGGGGCGTGGCTTAAGCATAGGGGGCGGGCCTAATCATCACTAATGAAGAAGGAACTCTCTGCTGAGTTCAATGACACCTCACACAAAACTCTACCTTAGATGGATCAGCATTCATGAAAGGGGGCGTGGCTTAAGCATAGGGGGCGGGCCACCATCACCAATGAAGAAGCAACTCTCTGCTGAGTTCAATGACACCTCACACAAGACTCTACGCCATACAGTTCATTAGCTGTGGAAGAGGGCGTGGCTTACGCATAGGGGGCGGGCCAAACCATCACCAATGAAGAAGCAACTCTCTGCTGAGTTCAGTGACACCTCACACAAGACTCTACGCCATACAGTTTATTAGCTGTGAAAGAGGGCGTGGCTTACGCATAGGGGGCGGGCCAAACCATCACCAATGAAGAAGCAACTCTCTGCTGAGTTCAATGACACCTCACACAAGGGTCTACCTTAAACGGTTCAAATGTTATGAAAGGGGGCGTGGCTTAAGCATAGGGGGCGGGCCAAACTATCACCAATCAAAAACAAACTCTCTGCTGAGTTCAATGACACCTCACACAAGACTCTACCTTAAACAGTTCAAATGTTATGAAAGGGGCGTGGCCTGAGTAAGTGGGCGTGGTTATATCATAGGGGCCAGCTCATTATCACATGTAGACCACACATTCTAAGTTTCATGTAAATCAGATGATGTTTGTCATATAAGGTGCATTTCCTGTTGCCAGCGGGGGGCACTATGACCAAAAGTCAAATATGGCCTGTAGGTGTCCTCAGGCCTGGACCTTTGTCAATCGTGAGAATTTTCGGGCAGATACGACAACGTACACTCAAGTTACAAGAACTTCTTTGTTCATCGCTAAACGCTCAAAATGGCCGCCACGCCACGCCCACACCGTCTGACGAAAAGTTTTTCTTTTAACAACTTATCATCTTTAATGTCTTAAGATGGCACAGACCGAATTTGAAGTTGATCAGATGAAATCTCTAGGAGGAGTTCGTTAAAGTACGACATGTGGAAATGGCCAAAATCGCACTAATTTCGAACTTTCAATTCGAAATGGCGGACTTCCTGTTGGGTTTAGGATATGGCTCCAATGACGTTTTGTGTGCGTCCTGACTTGATACACATGTGTACCAAATTTCGTGAGTCTACGTTAAACGCACTGCAGGGGCTCAATTTTTTTAACTTTGTAGGGGGCACTAGCGAGCCATTTTTGGGCGCCTATTCCCGAAACCCTTAAAATACATACATTTTCACCAGACGATGCGACCGCCAAATTTGGTGAGTTTTTGAATATGTTAAGCCCTTCAAAAAGCCAATTCATTTGCCGGGAAAAAGAATAATAATTCCTTCAGTTTCAATAGGGCCTTCGCCGCTGTCGGCGCTCGGGCCCTAATAATAATTCCTTCAGTTTCAATAGGGCCTTCGCCGCTGTCGGCGCTCGGGCCCTAATAATATAATATAATATATAATGGTGATTTGACAGAGTGAAGATGGAATGGGAGTAAAGTAGATATATGAAATGATTAATTAACTAGTTAATACTATTAATTAATAATATAAATAGTAACGAACAGTAACAATAATGACAAAGTCACTTACAACATTAATATTCATCTTAACAGTAATAATAGCAATAATAAGGAATAGAAAAATAATTTTGAAAAACAACAGAACAATGGGGGTCGGGGTCAATGGTATATCAATGCATTTGTAGTGATGCATTTCTTTGTATGTCCAAGAGGAAATAAGAAGAAATAAAATTGAAATTAAAAAGAATCATGAATGAAGAAATAAGACCTTATTGGGCGAGAAACTGAGTCGAAGAAAAGAAAAATGCAAAAAATAATAATAATAAATATAATAACTAATCTACAATAATACTACAAGTATCAATAGGTTTGCTAATGTTGTTTAAAATATATATATATATATATAAACACAACAGATAAAGACATATATAATAGTGATACTAATATAAATACTTACCAAGAATAATAAATAAATACCAAGAGCCTGGATCTGTCTGATGTTTCAGCCCAAAATGAAGTTTTTCCTCGCCACTGTTGCACCAAATGCTTGCTATTGGGAGAATTGCTGGGTCTTTGTAAATTATAGTGTGGTCTAGACCTACTCTATCTGCAAAGTGTCTTGAGAAGAGTGAACTCTTGTTACAATTTGCTGAAATTGAAATAGCTTATATAATCATATTTACTGATACAGACAAATAGAACAGAAAATAGAACAGAATGTGTCTTATTTTATCATTAATTATGATCAAACAAAAGGTCAAACAAATGCTATGATAGAGAAACTGTAAAACATAATTAGATAATCTATGTATATATGTAAATATTTACATATCTAACCCTATAACCTATACAACAGAATGGAAATAGCCAAAAACTGAAAACATGTCATGTCACTGAGTTGAGGGGATTAAATCAGATCTATAATGTGTGACTGAACACAACATATTTCAATTTCAGTAAGCATGTGTGTGCACAAGTGTGTTTTATCTTTGAGCACATCTTATGTAAGGTTAGTCTAGGCCACCCAGGGGTCACTCAGATATGATCCTCTAGAAGTTGTAGTAGCTTCTACAGGCACACACGCAAGCTTATTTGTCATTAGGCAAGGTGCTGAGAGGAACGCTTCCCTACATTTATGTTTTTTCTTCCTTTTTCAGAAAAACCCAATCATGTCATTTGAAAAGCCTCTACCTCTTTTCAAGCCTTGTTGGATTAGAACATGGTGGCCTAAGGAGGCCAAGAAGGTGAGGAGCTGAACTGGGGTCAAGGTATCCAGCGATGACAGGCTTTAGAAATCCCTACTCGCCTGGTGCCCCTTCTGTTTCATTAGCCACCCCCTCCTCTTTTTAGCAGCCCCTCTAATTAGATGAGGAGTGGGTAGAGGGTGTGCGGGTGGGGGTAGGTAGGGTTGTGACGGTTTGTGTGTGTGTGTGTGTTCAAGTTTTTTTGCTTGTATCTGGGTTTTCTCCCAGCCATGCAGGATTGCAGTGATGCAACTCCTTCTTTTTTTCCTCTAAAATAGCAGCAGATCTAATGACCCCACTCTTATTGCACAGTGTCAATATTGTTGCATTTGGATTCCCATAGCTCTTATATAATATGCACAAAGAGGGATGGCTCATCAGAAATTAATGCGTTGGAGATTAGCAACTTGGCCTAAACGCTAATATCATGTTGCAGTCACTGTCTGTATTATTCTGCAGTTTGGTTGAAATGTATGTGAGTCAAATTACATTTCTTTCTTGGGGCATCTCTGCTTTTGAAGTTGCTGCTTTGTCAATTGTCTATATTTCTGTTAGTATGCAATGATTTCAACAATAAATCCTGCAATATAGAATGTGATACAGCAGATAAATTGAAAGTCACTTTCTTTTACTCAACAACACCACATCCCTGTGTTTTTTAAACCCAAGAACACAGACAGATACAGTCTGGTCCACCTCAAAAACACCCATCACAAAAAAACGCAATCTAGTCCCTCCAGGATTTTGCAATGTTGCGACCGCAACCATTCACACAAATTCAACCAATCACCGTGAATTTGGTGCGACTCGCAATTTTGACCGCAACTTTTCTGCAAATTTGACCAATAACCGGAGTTTCCCACGACTTCAACCAATCCCAGCAGTCCCAGGTACCAGACTTTGCGTCAGTTTGTGACTCTGAGGCGTACTCCAAGAGCCACAGACCAAGCGGGAGTGAGAACGGGTTGACGTAACACACGTACGTCGGCAAATTAATTTCCTTGTTTCTGATATGAAGACGAGACGTGTGTGACTCGAACATCTCACATTTACCAACAAAACGTACAGCGAAAGACCGTGTAAAAATTTCAGACCGTCCTGCCAACCTGTATACATTTTAACATCAATGTACGTAACGTTTTTTCACTCTAAAGTCGCTGAAAGCTGCTGCTGTTTCAATCCTGTCGGCTCTCTGCAGCAGGCAGGGCTGCTGCTCACTTCTCCCCACGACTGACGCGCGCACACACAAACACAAACACACACACACGGTGGATGCAGGAAAAAGGAGATGAGACGTACACGATGACCTAAATTAAGGACAGCTACGCTCGTTATTGTAAGTGCAATGATAAGTTAAAGTCCAATAAGTACTTTATCAAACCGTATGAATGTGTGTCCCAGGTCAGAATAGGAAATTAACTAACAATGTAAAGATTAACAAGCCACTGACACATATGTTCAAATTTGATTCATTCATCCATCCATCTTCTTCCACTTATCCAGTATTGGGTCGCGGGGGGAGCAGCTCCAGCAGGGGACCCCAAACTTCCCGATTCATTTAATAAATTATTCTTTTTTGTCTTAAATCCAACAGCCATTTTCATATTATACCAACATTTGCAGCATCCTGAGCCTTTTTGGTAAGGTTACTAGGAAAACTCAGCCCACAGCAATAATAGGAAAACAATCCACAGAGAGAGACCAACTTTATTCACATCTCTAGTTAGACCCAATCCGATCAATGAGGGCTGTGACATGCTGACATTCTAACAAAGAGCTGTTACTACTGGTCAAAATTAATCTCCAAAAAGAAACAATAAGTTCTTCACTTATCAAATTAATCCAGATCTTTATTTCAGGACAAGGATTTGCCTTTGGTTGCATTTGCACATAAAGGATTTCGCCTGGCCAACTGTAATGCTTCCGTCAACTTTCCACTAAATTGAAATCTCTATTTGACATCCAATGGTAACATAATTATATCTGTGGTCCCTAGGAATGCACCGAATCCAGGATTTTGACGGGGTTCGGTTTCTGCCGAACCTTAGAATTTTTTTCCACCGACGTACGCTGGGCCAAGGCGTAATGACGCCGCCGTTGATTACGGGAAGGTGTTTATGTAGGTGGACCGTTCAATGCAGTAGGCTCTGAGAAAGTGAAAACGGAACTCATGAGCAGAAAAAGTGTTGTTTGGCAGTACTTTCAGTCAAAAGAAGGCCATTCAAGTCGGGCTACATGTTAAATTTTATGTTAAAACATTTGCGTATGAAACATCCGAAAGAATACGAGTTGTGTATGAAGGAATCTACAGACAAAATGCAGCAACTTCAGGTACGGCAAAGGAAGGACAGTCACAGCTAAAAACTGTTAACCAGACAGTGCCTCTTCGGGGCTGTCAGCCGTTCTCTCGGGAAATGAGTCTCCCTACAGTGGGAGCGGAGCGACCGAACGGCCAGCTGCTGCTCGTTAGCTTTCTAATTTCACCCACCCAACATGCCTTCATCATACACTGGTTAGTGAAAATTTGCCAAACAAAATTGTCACTCATCTGGCGATAGCGATGTGCTTTCCTACGATGTGAAAAGAGCGTGTGAATTCAACATTAAGTTGTTACATTTAACTATTTTAGAGGCTGTGGACGTTGTTTACTTCATTAATGTGTTTACTGTGTTAATAGACTGAGGATGGGAGTAGGATTCGGTATTCGGTTTCGGATTCGCCAGAATCTTAACCAGTGGATTCGAACCCCAAAAATCTGGTTTCGGTGCATCCCTAGTGGTCCCTCTTGATTTGAGGGTCATGAGAAACATTATAATGCTTTTCTGTCTAAAAGCAAGAACATTGAAGGATTATGGTAACTGTAACTGGCTGTGCAGTCTTATCCTGTGGAGGCTGTTGCATGTCTGTAAGAAAGTGAAGGGATATGAGAAGCAGTGCTCGCTGGGATTTATAAGAGATTAAGGCAAACTTTCCCTTTAAGATTAAAAATGTGTAATCTTAAACCAAACAACACTGAAGGATTAGCAAAGCTTCTATGACAAAAAAGATGACATGTGATGGTAAGATTATACTTTGAAAGAATAGTTTAATCCTGTACAGTGCGCTCTGGCTGACAAGTTGTCTTCTACTTCAGTGCAGGCAATGGAAAAAAAGATTTTTCAGAATCCAATATTTAAGAATAACACTGTGGGTTAATATGTCTTTCTATCCTAAAAAAAAATTGGAATGTTAATTCAGCATTTGAATCAGCAGATATTGTGAAATTACTCCATGAAATTGATCAATGGTAGAACTGAACCGTCAGGAAAAAAAAGTTTGCTACAAGGACTGTGTATTTTGATGTCCTTATAAATTGTATTTACTCATCTTTTTTCTTCATATAGTAAAAATAGTATCTTACATATGCTTGAACCTATTTTTTCAATTCCCGTATTTGTTTGAAGACCTCTATTGTTAACTGAAATTATATTTGTTTAAGTTTTCTCTGAAAAGCAGCGTGTCTCATCCCATAATATAGTATTCACACAATGATTATGGGTCAATGTAAAAAATAAAATTAAGGAGGCACTGCCATACAGTGTTGTTGAAAATTATAATCAAATTTATCCCCTTACCACTCCGATGGCCCCCCAGCATGCCTGGCCAACTTTTGGTCTTTCAGAGCTGTAGCAGGCAGAGGTAGAGTGAAGATATCAAGGTATCATATAAAACTAGAAGATCTATACTGAGGGAATCCTGTGTTACCAACCATGTAATGCTAGCTTGTCAGGAAGGGGGCTGAATAATGCTATAAAGTTAGACTAAAGTGTGGCGAGGGAAACACTTGCATTTTTAAAGGTGTCCGGTGACCTCTCACCTCAAGATATCTAAATGAAAATGGGTTCTATGGGTACCCATGATGAGTCTCCCCTTTGGAAGAGACTCATCATAGCGGGTGGAATTACTTTATACAAAGCTGAATGATATTGAAATTAAGTTTAAATTGAGTTTATACATGGATATTCAAAAGTATTCCTTTTTTAAATTATTTTGTATACTTTCAAACTTGGTGAACCCTGATGCTGTAGGGGTTAAACCAGCCATTTATTTAACTTCTGCCTCAGGTCAGCTATGCAAAAGAATTATTTGCAAAATCAAATCATTGAGAACATTACAAAAATAGAAATACAATTTTATGTCATTTCTTGAAGTTATTTTTGGTATAGTTGTAGTATAGTTGTTTTCGACACATTTGTGTCTATATGTCTGTCTTTACAGTTACACCACAGGGCAGATTACAAATATCCCTAGCAACAACAGATGGACAAAGAGAAACCCATATGCAGACATTACCTTAATACTCATTGGCAATAACGTCTGCTATCAACCAATATTTTATTGTAAGAGCCAGCCCCTCTGGTGTTCTTTGTGAAAGCTTAGGGAATCATTACAATGGCCTCTGCGTAACCTCCTTAAATCAGGTTAGTGTCAATAATCTGAGCTTTAAATATTGATAAGGGTAATCACCTCGTTTATGAAAAGACCATTTCTTAGCCGAAGATGTCCCTGCGAGGTGCTTCTCATATATAAGTCATGCCTCGCATTCAGGATATCTCACTCTGAAAATTGCTAATGACAATCAACTTCATTGTGTTTGAGCCATAGGGTTTGAGCCTTATCAACATATTGCTCAACAGAGAGCCCAGACAGATGATTGAGAGAAACTATTAGGCTTAGATCATTCTACAGACCTCGATGCATTTTGGTTTGATTTACCTTTAAGCACAGATGAATCTGACAATTTCATGGTTGATATGATCTAACATGCTTAGGATCTCTCTTCTTAAACAATTAATATATGGGGCTGACCTCCATTGCATGCGATGAAACATACATAATCAGGCTGTGCTGTGTGACACATGTTAATGCGTTAGATCAAAATTCCAGTTTGCAGAGTCCAGTTGAGTGCTCTAAAGAAATCCTTTCTGATGGCAGGTGGAAATGTCATAAAGTTGAATTTATTCATGTGAAAATTAGAGACACATTCCTGTCCGTTGGCCCTGGAGACAAAAGATGAACTCCCCAGAGAAGAGTGACCTGGAGGACAGACTCACGCATACCAGCTGGACTTGACGCCAAAAGCCCCCCCCGCCCAACACACAGAGACACACACACACACACACACGTGCACAAACACACACACACACACACACACACACACACACACTTGCCTTGCGCTGTTTGCTCTAAATTTACTCCTCGTTTACATCACAGAAATGTTTTGTCACAGAGAGTTGGAGTGATATAATGTGAGAATCAACCAAATGTTATTTTATAGATCAAGTAATCACCAAATACAAATACACATGGACCAGCATTGATGCCACCAATGTAATCCTTAGAGGATAATACCAGGCAGGCAGCAGCTTCTGTCCTCCAGCCCTGAAGTGATGAGTGCAATAAATCTGAGGGGCACGTAAAAGGACGTATTGCATCTGTGTGAACGTCATAGCTGCCTGAAGGTCTTTCGTATACAGCATTTTTTGTAGAGAAATGATTTATTTAAAAACCCTTCAATTGTTTTATTTTTTTTTAATTTCACACAAGAGGAGCCAATGAATAGTATTCACAAAAATTCAGAGTTCATTGTTTCATGTCTATTCATCAGTTGTTTCATAGTTGACAATTTAGGGTTAATTAGTGCGCCTTGCCGGAAATAACATTTTTTTTTTTTGCAATCGCCAGCATCCTTTTGTCCAGTCCGTAGTCACATTTTCAAAACTCTAAACACAATTAGCGGATCTGTTCAGGCCATACCATTAGCACAATTCATGTTGTTACCACAAAATATGCAGTCAATTAACCCATTTCTAAAATGTTAATTTCTTCATTACACACAAGCTTGCCCAATACCAAAATTATGGATCTTTCTTGTCTTATTTACAAATGCTTGCACACAACACGTCAGAATTGAAGACATAATGTACAAAACCTTAAATATTGTACAAAGCCTCTACTTCTGCAACAACAGCAGCTCAAACTCAATATTGAAACAGCTGATAAACATTTCTAAATGAACATTGAAACATTGAGAAGACAATTCGGCAGAGAAGAAACGTCATTGGGAAAAGGGCCAACGTTGATGTGCTGGGTCAGAGAGGAGCAAATATTACACTGTGTGCTGCAATCTCAAGTGCTGGTTTGGTCCCACAGAAATGCCAGATTGGTCCCTACAAGACTGAGCGACTTCTTTTGTTTTTAGAAGACCTCCACCAACGACTGGTGCCAGAAGCAGAAAGGTTTACTGCCCATCCAAGAATGCTCCCCCCTCGGTCCGTGTACTTTGTGGCCAACGGATTTTCGTTTTGAAAGGAAAAAAACAAAAACTAAAAACGGCCAGTTTCCCAATTACCATTAGTAAATAGGAAAACAAAAAACGGAAAACAACCCATTATTCGTTTTTTGTTTTGATATTAAAAAACGGAAAACGAAAAACAATCTCGTTATCCGATTGTCTTTGATGTATTTGTAGATGGAACTCGGAAATTAAAATACGTGTGTATAAGTCGTATTCCTTAATTTTGCATTGGTATTTTTTTCGTGACCCGGAAGGTACTCCCGCCACGCCAAGACCCGCCCTTCAATAGCATTTATTGGCCAGTACCGCCTGTAAGATCCGTTCTGTGCATGCGCATAATTACGTAGTAGAAAACTAACAATGTCCCTGTGCGATTTGTAACCATAGACTGTATATAAGTAACGTGTCAACACTTTACGACCAAACATTACAACTTTTTTATTAAATCTTTTTTTATTAAATCTTTATTATACAATAGTCATAGCTACAAACATTCGAAACTTGTCACTGATCCAAAACCGTGTAGCGACATCGTTGTTGTGTTGTTTACGTTAATGTTTTTACCTAATACTTCGTCTTGACTAATAACCATAGACTGTCTATTATTAATGCGATGAAGTGTAAACGTACATAAGTGTCCTTTTGAAGATGGGATGACAGCTCTCCCAGCCACCACTGCTGTATACCACTATAGTAGCTACATGCTAACGGCAATAAACACTATAGTAGCTACATGCTAACGGTCATCTTAGCTGGCAATGTTGTTAAATTCTCCCCAATTCCGGGTCACATTCCTGCTGAAACATGTCCGATTGTGTAGTGTTTGGTCTGCGATTTTTGACGTTAGAAAGTGCTGCTTCGTTCCACTACAATCTAACGTTAGCATACTCATAGCTAACTATTGTAGCTGCATGCTAACGCGACATAGCGGAGCATATATAGCTAGCTATGTACGTATATAGCAGGACTTTGTACCGTAAAAAATCACCAATAAAGGCTTCTAAACCAAATACTAAACAAATACAAATACAGTAAAGTGACCGGAATTAGGGGTGAAATGTCCAGCATTGAGCTACATAATAGTTTGCTAGGAGGATGCTGGTCTCTCACAGAGATCTCATTTGTAGCCCTGTTTTTACCTGATACTTTCATAAAAGTACAAACACATGAAGTGAGAGGTATACACATGCTTAAACTTTATTTAAAACATGGTTAACCTGAAGCAGGACGGAGTCATGACTTATAACACCAAACGTAAAATTTGAAGCCTTTATTTAATTTGCTACATGGTGTTGTACTGGATGGCCAGACGACCCTCCGTATATCATTAACAGATACTTTAGGCAACTCCAGCAAACACCTTGTAAACTTCATCTTTGCCATCATAACGGTCTACTGTCACTGTCTAATGTTTTCTTCCGGTAACCGGGAATGTCCAAACATCCTTACGCCAATGCGTGCATAGAGCTGTGAAGTTTGCCGGTGTTCGCGCAAGCGTAGAACTGATCAGGCAGTGCACAGAACGGATTTTACAGGCGGTACGGATCGGGTACTGACAAAGGAATAAGATTTATACACACATTTTAATTTCCGAGTTCCATCTACAAATACATCAAAGAAAATCGGATAACGAGATTGTTTTTCGTTTTCCGTTTTTTAATATCAAAACAAAAAAACGAATAATGGGTTGTTTTCCGTTTTTCGTTTTTGTTTTTTTCCTTTCAAAACGAAAATCCGTTGGCCACCAAGTACACGGACCCCCCTCCCTCCACTCACCTTTCTTTAACCTCATTAAGGAATTTTGTTCTTCCTAGAGGTGGAAGGTGTATGATCATCTGCCACATGAGCAAATGTCTCTGCAGAGACATCTCAGCTGAAAACTGCCAGGCGTGGATAAGGCATACTTTTCTATCCGAGGTGCATAGCGAGAGACGACATACAGTACAGTAAGATGTGATGTGGGAAGCAACCTCTAGCTCACCCAGTAAGAACGTGCGCCCCATGTAGGCTGAGTCCTTTGCAGCAGCCCGGGTTCGAGTCTGACCTGTGGCCCTTTGCTGCGTGCCATTCCCCATCTCTCTCCCACCTTTCCTGTCTATCCACTGTCACTATCAAATAAAGGGAAAAGCCCCCAAAAAATTATCTTTAAAAAAGATGTGATGTAGATGACTTATTCACTTTTACATAGTTTGTTGCCAAAAATGCATACAAAAATGCATACATTCCTCCTTGATGCTTGAGGCATTCCATACCTCAAGCCAAACATATAGGGTGGTTTAAAGTAAGAGGAAACTGAATTACAAAAAGCGACAGATTTTACATTGTCTATTGTATGCATTTAGAACTTTTCTATAATGTCATCAACTGTTAGTATTTAGAAAGTAGTTGTGCTTTGATTGACTATCTGTTCATCTTGAGGGGGGAAACGTGCTAGAGTTTTGACCAAATCGAAATCGAAACCGAACTTTTTTTTTTTTTTATGTAGAGTTGTTATTTAATTAACAAAATGTGGTTTTGAGCAGAAAATGAACTATTTCACTAATTGTGTAAGGTAGGTGTGTTACTGTGTTAAAAGTTTTTAAAAAGTATAGGTAAACACTTATTAGCAATTGAAAAAAGCGGTAACAATTGATATTGAAAGGAGGTCTGCAAAGGCTGATTTCTTCAGCATCACGAGTTAGACAGTATCATTACCGATACATTGCTGCCACCTAGAGGACATACGGAGAAAGCCATTCCTAATCGAAAACATCCATGCTTCACTCTAGTGTGTGATAACATAGATTCAAAAGATTCAAGATTCAGAATCCTTTATTAATCCCACAATGGGGAAATTCACACTGTTGCAGCAGTAAGGGATAAGAGGAAAAGTGGTAAAGTTAACACACAGTAATACATATAATTAAAGAGAGTAAATATTAAATAGTAAATAGTAAAATGTATTTACAGTAATTGCACAGTCACATGTTTTATTGTATGTTTTATCAGCCCTGGTGTGTGTGTTTTGTCCATGTGGTCTACTGGGAGCAGTGCTGAATAAAATACTGAAATAATCCATTCAGTCAAACCCTTGCCTTCTGATGATATGGAAAATAATGGATATGAATAACCTAAAATCTACTTTTATTTTATTCAGAAGAAAACATTTTAGATTATTTACTTAAGTAAACGACATCATAATGCTTTGAAAAAGAATAAATGAATAATTGTGAAATTCAACTACAATGTTGATCATATGATGAAGATGAAGACAAATGTCTGATCAATTCCATTCAAGCTTGATTGTTCAGCCTGGATGTTCAAGTTTAAATATTGTGATATTCAATATTGGTGTCTTTCAGCATGAAAATGACGAACTAAATCTAAGCAACTTGAAGTTTTTTGAATATTGAACACTTGTATTTCATGTCGGAATTTAGATTATCTTCTGAAAGAGGGGAATAAACATAAATGCAGATAGGTGAAGTGAGTACATTTCACAAATAGTTATTCAGTTGCTTACCAGATTAAAATCATTTTTGTTACTTCCATAAACTAGCATAAAATTGAAATTCTAAAGTAAAGTACAAGTACCTCAAAATCTACTTAAGTATAGTTATTGACTAAATAAACTTAGTTACAATCCACCACTGCATATCCCTGCAAATAGCCTATCACTGGGTCTTTCATCTGCAAATACTAACAGTGAATACCACATGTACTGTATTTCCATACATACAGTGCATTACATCAATCTGTAATTCTGGTCAAGTGAAAAACACATGGCAAAATGCAAGATTACTTTTATTTGATTTGCTGTTTGCTTTGTTACAACGGTAGGAGGCAATAACAGTAAACAGTGAGGCTGGATTACAAGAATACATTGTTTTGCATGTAAAGGCAATTTAAATACAGCGTGGGAATGGCAGACTTGGCCACTAACTATGAGTCTTCCTGTGCTACATATGGGGTTAAAGAACAAAGTTAAAGAACAAAAGAGTGTGAAAAATAAAAATGTGATTTGTTGTGATTTTGACTGTCATGTCTTTTATGTAGATTTAAATTTTGGAACTTATGGCTTTAACAAGGTCTCATTCTCTAATAGATTTGTTGTTAAGATGACTCGAAATGAAACAAAATATAACCACTTTGCCATTAAATGCAAAACTGAACTACTTTAATGACTGCAACAGTATTGTAGACTGTGTTATGGGGAGGAGGACAAAGAAAAAAAACACTGGCTCCACTCGGGCTCGGGCCGAAAATTCTGATAAGCTGTCGGCCAAGGGCCAGGCTAGGGCCTGAGCATCTCGGGCCAGAGCTGGGCCAGGGCCTAGATTTTTGGGCCTGTGCAGGGCTCTAGCATATACGTATGTAGCCATGCCCCTAAAGCATCCCCTGCTGTGCCAACCAAGCATATACTATTACATATCTACAATTTCCAAACAATTCTTGTTTTATTTCACATCTCTTTATGATTCCATTTCAGATTTTCTCTTACTGCATCTGCTCAGCCAGGACTGAGTCCTTTACTCCAGCAGCCAGCACAGCAAAGAAGAAGGAGGGGAAGAGGGAGCGGAGGTAGAGGGCCACCCTAGGGATGGGGTGAGCCAGTACAACCTCCTTCTTCTTCCTGTTCACAGTTTGCATAATCTCATTGGCCAGGACTGACGGACGCACACCGTGGGTCAACTGGCTAGTGATAACTGTGGAAGAATAGATACATTTAGATGTGTCAATATACTACAAAAAATGGATATTTCAAACATTTGAAAATTGTCCTCACACCTCCTACCTATTTCCCATAAACTGGTTATAAATAATTTTTCATATATATTACCACTTCAGTCACGACCATACCGGTTCTTTTACTCACATGTAGCGAGGGTGTTTGGTTTAGGGGCGGGCTCCTCCACAGGTGGCGGGTCAGAGGCGTTGATAAAGGTATGACTGATGGTGCTGACGACTATCCCAAACTCCTCCACTTCAGCCCGCAGGCAGTCGAAGAAGGCCTGCGCCGCATGCTTAGATGCAGCGTCTGACAAGTGCCGACACACACACACACACACACACACTCTGTATGAACTCTTGTTCACACAAATGACTACATCCTCCAAAATGACAATCCAGTTGAACACCTCTCAAAAACAATTTAAACAAAAACGGAACATTATACATTCATGAAGGAAGGATTTATTGCAGGACTGTTGTATCAGACTGCATTAGTTTTATCTAGGTATGCCTAATAAACTAGTTATCTAATCAGGAGATGATGATAATGGTGTGACATTTCATCACAACATAAAACAAAACTAAAAAAAACACAAAGTCATGAAGTGATTCAGTAGATACTATTCCACTCACAGCATTTACTTCTATTTTATGATTAAAAAAATACTTACTACTACTGCTAATACTTAATACTTACTATAGATATAAATACTATAAAGTAATAGTATCTACTTGAGTATCGTTTTTAGCAATAAAAGAAGGGTGTGCAAATATCGTTTTCCAATTAAGGTGAACGAACCCAGGATGACTCCGACCTGCAGCCCTTTGCTGCATGTTATTCACCCTCTCTCTCCCCTTTCATGTCTAAGCTGTCCCTATCAAATAAAGTGCCCAAAAAAAAAAAAATCTTAAAAAAAAAAAAAAAAAAAGGAACAAACAAACCCTTAAAATTGGTTGACAAGCACATAAAGCACATAAAGACTTTTATTGGCAACTCACATGAACTTCTGAATGGGACAGCCAGTCTTCCCTGGATGCTGTTGACCAGCACAATGTGCCCCGATCTTCTTGAGATCATTGTTGGAAGAACACCTGCCACATGATTTTGAAATATTAGCATTTTAATTTAAATAAAAATTCACTAAGAACCATCATCATAGAAATAGTAGTGGTTGCCTATTTGGAGTTTCTCAGGAATGTCCAGCCCACCTTTGGTCAGAGTACTGGGGCCGAAGTAGTTAATGTCCATTATATTTCTGTCCATTTCCAGGGAGACACTTTGCACCTGGGCCTTCAGCTTCATGCTGCTGTTACAGATCAACACATCCACACAGCCGTAACCCTCCACCACCTCAGCCACCACGTTCTCCATGCTGTCCATATCACTGAAGTCCAGGATAACCAGCTTTGGGGCAAATGTCTAGGGAGACACAGTATTGTATTACTTCGCAAACTAATATGTTCTTGTCATCAAGCATCAATCTGACTAGATTGTTTCTGTCATGACAAAACATATTTGCTCAGTTTCTTGTTAGAATGAGAGTACTTTCTCCTTACAACAGAATTGTTTTCAGGTTATATCAATATATGTTGATGTTATGATGGCATTTCTTTCTCATTATTACTAACTACAAAATTGTTCGACTTTAAAGGGATAGTTCTATATTTGTTGTGTAGCTACCCACTATGATTATGATCAGTGTTGAATTAAACTTGTTTGGATTTCCCAGATTAGCCTTGTCTAAATATAAATCTTAATGTATATTACAATTTGAGAATGTACAATAATCTAGGATTTAATCTAGGTCTAGCGGGACTAGACTACCCTAACCCAACTTTCCTTATTTTAACTTTCCACACCTGAAAAAACAGACCTGAACAACTGCTTAATGTTTCAATAACAGCACATGTTTTACTTAATTCATTAGTAACAAAGTGAGGCGGTGGTTTTTAAAAATATGCTTTTGTCCACATCAAAAACTAAATGTAAAACTAAACATGTGGGAAAGGATGTACTCAGAAGTACCCAGTATCTGTAATGTCGGCATATTTTATGTCTTTGTTTGCATTTTGACACAACCTTCAAATTTGTACTTTAATGATATTTTCACCCAAGCATAATATTCATACTAGTCATTATCAATTTGTCTCGCCAATGAAGGACAGTCTTTTTCCCATTACAAAAACATATGGAATTGTCTTGTTATATAACATAGCAAGTTTACATATTTTAATGAGGTAAGTTTCTTGATTCAAGATGCCCTGGTTGCCTAGAGGTTAAGGCGCTGACCATGAACCAAACCATTCCTGGTCAACATCTGTCCGGGAAACTTTTTTGTATGTCATTTCTATTTGCCTCCCCTCATTTCCTCATCTTCCACTGTCTACTTTCTAATAAGGCTTAAAATGCCTCATAATAATATATAGTTTTTAAGTTTCTTGACTTAACTATGCACATAGATATTGTGTAATAACCTGAGGGTTTCTTCATATACGGTAGCAAGATAAAATTATGTGTTGTTTAGATTTCTTGGTAAAACTGAATCACATGGTGGGTAGTTATAACAAGACAAATGTTCCGACATCAAAATTGATGTTGGGGTCCTGCATCACCCTGTCTGGGTTCTAATTCGCAATTGCTCGCTATACATTATCCCATTTTTTTTCAACAAAAATCACATATATATTTTACATACAAAATATCACACCAAAAAAATCATATTTGCATTTTCCAATTTTCATCAATTTTCCACTTTTGTTTTTCTAAGAATGCTTTGACTGGTGCCCATGTTTCATCACATTCCATCTCATTCTCTTGCAGTTTAAAGGAAACCTTTTCTAACTTAGCCATTCCATATGCTTCAGTAACCCATTCATTCTGTGTAGGTATATTATCAGCAATCCAGTTGTTCATAATTACCTTCTTTGTGACCATACATAGTGAAATAAATATATTTACTTAACATTGAAAAGATCTCACATATACTGTTTGTCATAGCAGTACCAGTACACTGGAGTGAAAACATCAAGCACATTTACAATAGATTCTGCAGTGGGAACAACAAAGGCAAGTGAGCATCAGTCAATGTTAATCCACAGGAAAACAATTTCAACAGTAACGAGAAATGGATTTGTTTTGTCTCATCAACAGCTAATAAATAGCCATGAGTTCATATGTTTGCTTATTAGATTATGTTGTTATCCATGTATGTACTTTTTTCATATAGCTAGACTCTGTCCTGTGTATAGAAGATCCATGGAGGACAGTGGGCTGTAAGAGAGGATATCCTGTTATTCTGTTGACAAAAGGAGGAAGTGGTGATGTGGAAGGTCGCAACAGAGCAGAGGATTATGATAAAAACAAGGACAGAACCTGCTATTCTCTTTCTTAAAATTGTAAACCCGCCATGTCATGTCAGTGTCATGTGTTAATTCGCTATTTGAGTGATTTTTGTGGTATGGAAAAGTCTTTGCTCTCCCATAAGAATTGTCACTATGCTGCCAAAGTTTCCAGAGTATATTAATAGACATGAGACGGTAGGCTAGTTTTTATTGGAGCAGTAGTGAAAGATTTGTATCTCAGCTGGGTAGTTTGCCAAAAAGATAAATCATCACCACAAAAAAGAGTAATGGTTTTAGTGTGGAAGGGTTAACTCAGAGTATGGCATGTTTATGATGTTTCAAACTTAAATGAATACCAGAATGCATCATTTTTATTTATTTCATTTCCTTACCTCTCTGGGGTCAGCATCATTAGTCAGATATTCATACAGTGACTCCAGCTGATCCCAGCTAGTCCCACACAGGATCAGTCTGGCACCGCCCTTATGGAAAAGATGGGCACACTCTGAACAGAAACAAAAGAAAAAATAGTTTGACATTTTGTGATATACACTTATTCACTTTCTTGCTAAGAGTTGGATAAGAACATTGATACCACTGTCATGCCTGTAGCCAATGCTAAATATAAAGCTACAGCCAGCTGCTGATTAGCTTAGCTTAACATATTGAAGCGATCCTGCAGGACTAACATGGGAGAGACTCTTGGGGAGTTCATGGGGGGAAGATGTTGCCCCTAGTTCAGCTGATACTAATTGATGAAATTGAAATTGAATTGAATTGATAGGTCAGGTTCAGGAAAGGGGAGGGGAAGAGAAGTGAAAGAAGTGAAGTGAGAGTTGGAGGAAAAAAGGTGGGAATAGAAAGAAAAGGCTAAGGAGAGACACCCCCAGCGTTACCCACCTCCCAGTTATAAGCTAACTAGCTAGTTTCGGCTACAAGCCTTTTTGTTGTTTTGGGCACTGTTTCAACACGGTTATTAGCTTGTATGCTAGGGTAATAAAACCTGGATCTCCAGTTAAACTTCAGCCGCCGTGTCCTCATTCTTCAGCAAGCAAGCCGTGCAGCCAAGCCACAAGCACTACAATATTTATACTGTAGATTGAAAATGGGAAAACAGCTAGCCTGGCTCAGGTCAAAGGAAAGAAATGTGGCCACCACCACCCTTTAAAGCTCACTAATGAACATATCTCAGTATGTAGTTTTATGTTTTAGACTACTTCTTGAGTGGCAGCAGTGACTTTCTGGAGTTCTTTTCATCACAGTGACTGCTTCCAACCAAGGAAAATAGAAAATGATATTCTATTTTCTTTGCTTTTGACCAGAAATTAGTCTGGCACATGACAACAAATTGTTGCTAGGCAACCAGTCAAGATTCCAGAAAATTGCTGCTTCCAACCAAGAAATATTGCCCTGTATAAACTACAAATTGTCGTTTCTACTCTTGAAACCAATCTCATGTCCCTACGTATGAAGCCAGAGCCAAGAGGCTTAGCTTAGCAGACAGATTTAAAGTAGGCAGGAAAGAGCTAGCCTAGCTCTGTCCAAAGCTTTAAAAAAGAGAACAAAACAGCTCACTCATTAACGTGGAGTGGTATTGATCTTCTCTCTCTGCAAGAAAGCGAATAAGTGTATACCCTAAAATGTCAAACTATTGCCATAAACATGCAGTTCAAAGCAACACACTTTGAATTGAGTCAGTCTCCATTACTTTTAGTCATGGCTACAATACAATAATCATCAAATGACACAAATCCAAGATCTATATCACCACAAGTCAATTGTTCCTTAGCCCCCAAGGATTACAAGTCTTCAATTTCATTGAATTTGCCATTGAGACATCCTGCTGACAGACATGGTAAAAAAAACAAAATCTTTATGGCAATAAAGTAAGGTTAAATATTAAAAACACAAGCAGGATTACCAGTTCCCACCCCCGACACAGCATCAGTGATCACCACCACTTTGTTTCGCACTAAGGACTTGGACATAAACTGCATGACCTCATTGTAGATGTAGTAGACCCCAGCCGCCACGACAATTAGCAGGGGCAACACCATCACAGAGGGCAGGGCCATGTTCTATGGAGGAGAGGGCAGAGGATTAATGCAGGCAAAAGCTACAGACCTACTGACCTGTGTTAGAAGAGCCAGCAGTCTGTGCCGACGGGACAGGTGGGATCAGGTTTTAGGTCTCCTAAGGTGTACATCTAACTAATGCAGGGTCCATAACAAAAAGTACATGCAACACATCTCAGTTATCTGAAGGCTAAAAATCAATTCACTAAAATCTTTCCTGGTATAACTCATATTTTGTGTTTGGTATTGTTTCAATGATGGAAACCAATAATTGATGATGGGTTTTTATCATGATTTATTTAATCAGTGCACTTCAGAAAACAGTAATTGTTCCTGATGATCTGTCAGAAGCAATAATGTGTGTGACAGTGGGTCAGACAGTAACCTTCCTAAAACTGTTTCTGCAACAGTAAAGGAGTGAACCTCGTGTATTTGCTTTGACTGTGACAAACTATAGTTTTTGCTAAATGTGTTAAAGGTAGAATATGTAGTGAGTATGGCTTTACTGTCTGTAAACACAGTGTTCAAAGTTGGCCCTTCCTCCTCGGGTCAGAGCGAGAGAGAGAACGCAGCAGTAGTCGAGCGAGCTAGAGCGTGAATGAAGAGAGGGAGTGCTGTACAAAGCAGTGAATCAGAGGAATAAAACGATCTTTTCGGATTTATTAAATTTGTATTCGGAAATTTGTGCTTTATGTTTTAACGCGCAAATAAACACACCCACACCTCAATGGGGAATATGAGTGAATGCAGTGCTTCATCCTGTCCATTCTGTGTGTCTGTCAGTTAGACATGTATGTCGATACGGGACGTGAGGGGCAAAGCGGTGGTTAGAAATGAAAACGGGCTTACAACCTGCACGCTGTTATTGGCTGTGGTTTCCACACCAAAGTGGGGCCCAAAGGCTCTTTGTTGATGCCCACAAACGTCCCACACTCACCAAAAGAAAAAGAAAAAGACAAGAGAAAATACAGGCAGAGGGCAGGGTCTCTGCAGATACAGACATCACTACACACTTCTAATGGTGTTCTAACTGCTGATTGAGAGGGATTCCTCTTTTATTTGTCTGTAATGTTTTTTGTTGTTGTTGAGAAAAGCACTGCATATTATACGTTTAAGCCCCTTAGGGAAAGAATTTGCATTTGGTGGCTTGCTAACACACTTACCATATAAGTGAGTTTGAGAAGAACAGCTAAATATATTCTGGCCATGCTGTCGCCACAGAATGCCTTGACTATGTCACCTCCAGGATATTGTCATAGGATACCCCAAGGGGGGCAACTGAAGAGGCTCACATTTATAAGCAAAGGGTGACCTTACTTGCCCTGCTTGACTTATTGTACAGACAGTAACATAGTCAAATCAAACCTAATCCACATTATATCTAGTATTTATGATAATTCTAGAGATAGGGCTGGGATTCGCCGATTCACAAGGTCTGATTCAATTACATTTCCGATACTGCTTTTTACAATACCGCTTTTGCTGGGATATAAAAGAGATTCTCAGATGATGTGTGCTGTAAATTGTACAAGCAAGAAGCAACTCTTACATTTATTTTATAATGCACCAGGTAAATGTTTACATAAAGAATTGACCCCAAAAAAGTTAGTTTGAAGTACTTTTTACTTAACAGGACTAACATAACAGTCATTGACAACACAATATACAGTAGTACAACTGTAGACTACAGCCAGTGAGTAGAGTGACCATGTTAAACATCATTCTTGGTAAACAATAAACAAAACCCTCTCTCTGAGAAATTGACAGTACTTCTGGACTTTACAGTTAAATTTAGCCAAGTAAAGGTTACTGTGAGCCGGGTACAGGGCACCCTAAGGTTACGGTCATTTCAGCAGCCGTTGCAGAGTTTTGCAGAGAATGGGTGACTGTGAGCTGAGTAAAAGACACTGAGATTTGCAGTTCAGTTTAGCCAACAAAAGGTGACTTTCCTGCGGTGACAACAGTTAAGTTTAGGCACCAAAACAACTAGTTAAGATTGTGGTTTGGGTGAAAACAGCGGTCCCCTTATGTAATACTCCTTGGAATCGAACAACCGGTTTACTGGGTGAAAGTCTTGTGTTTTCCCCTTAACTTCTTCCGGGGCACAAACTCCACTCCCCCTCATGAAAGCCCTGCGTCTGTGTGTCACGTGATGCCCTTATCCTTCCATGGTGAAAAGCCAAATATTAAAAGATCGGTTTCTAGGTTGTCAATAATCTAAATCAGATCACTCAAACAAAGATCAATTTTATGTGGAGAATCAATTTTTTTAACCCAGCCATATCCAGAGACCTGCTTTCTAGCTCAGCCCCATATGGGCTGACACATGATTGGATTCCAGTGGGTTAGTAGTCAGCTTGTGAGTGCACATCTATAGCAACCACACACACACACACACACACACGCACGCACACAATCACGTAATCTGTGTTATTCTTGGTTCACTTACAGCACGAACAGGGAGCTAATCCTTCAGCAGGACTGGCTGTTGTTTTTTCCGGATTTAGTTAGGTAACAGAGGCCTTTCTCCCACTATCTTCCTCGTCCATTAACACAGCTCTGTTCCTCTGTCTGTCTGTCTGTCTGTCCCGCTGCTGTCCACTGGAACTGGCTGCTTATAATAGCTTCTGCTTCAGTCAGCCATTAATACACACATATGTGGTATCTGAGGCATGACCCACTGTTGCCAGCATGAAGAGATGATTGACAAGTGAGAGTCTCAGTTGTGTTAAGGTGCAAGTGTTTGCATCGAACTGCTGTTTTTTTAAATTACTCTCTTATCAATAAAAATTGAATGCAGAAATAATACTTTCCCAGGCCAGAATACAGCTTCAAGACTCCATTATTTAGACGTTCATTTGGCTGACTCAATAGGTAATTCTAGAATAACCAAATACTGTACTTAAGTACAATTTTGAGGTATATTTCAGTATTCCAATTATATACTACTTTATTATAATTCAGCACATGTAAGAGTGAAATATTGCACTTTTTACTCATTTATTTGACAGATGTAGTTACAAGTTACTGTGCATATTAAAATACCTAGTAATATATATAGGCTAATATCATTTTGAGGTACTTTATATAATAGTTAGCACTAACTCCTCTTTGACCAGTTATACAATGACAAACTACACATTACACAATATACATAATATTACAACACTATATGAAATGCATGCAGTTATGCATAATGGTTACTTTTACTTGAAAATACTCCAAGCACACTTAAGCCTGTTGTGTCTGTTTCATGTTAGTTAATTCTGTGTTCCCAGCCCAAAATGACCGCCCCATTATAGCTGATTAAATCCACAATAATACCTATATTATCACCTAATGTTGTGTAACATCTTTTTATGAACTTAAGTTCTTGTTAACATTACAAGTTTTGAACTTCTATTTGCTATCTATGGCCTGTAGGCATCATTGACCTGAGCTCATACAACTCGTTTTTGAGTAACAAAAGCATAATGTATGGATTATTTTCACTATAACAAATACCCATGAAACAGATATTTATCAAAGACTACCTTGTCTCAAAGTTTAACATTTGTTTTAAACCATTTAAAAAATGAATAAATAGTGGCACAAAAACATCTGTTGTGTTCCTGGTTACATTTTTGATTTTATTATTTAAAGGCATACTATGTAACTTTTCCCTGGCTTTCCCCAACTCGTCTAGGAATAGTCTCCTCTTGAAGAATTTCCCCTGCTTCCAGCCTGGATTAACCTCCATCCACACCACTAACACATTGTAGGAGTAGTAGAGTACCTAATGTAGACATAACAAGTAACATAATTTATCCAGGTTGTCAACTGCCCCTTTGTTCCTGTTGTAATCCAGGACAGCTTGTTCCTATTCTTCTCTGCTTCTCTGCATAGTTGTCAGATTCATCTACCTACCCTTATAGAGCTGGCTCAGGTTTGCCTTGGACCAGCTCTTAGTTATGCTGTTATAGTTTTAGACTGCCAGGGGACTTCCTTTGACACACTGAGTTCCTCTCTCCTCTCTCTTTCCATTTGTGTGCATTCATGTCCCAGAAATGCTTGTTGTTTTTAAGGAGAAAGTTTGTAAATTGGACCAATTTGACCGGAACAACATAGGATTATTTTTAATTGTTTCTTATTTGTGTCTTTCATATAGCCTACTTGTATACTGTTCTGTATACCTTTGTATGATGACCCATTCTGACCATAAAGACTCACAGATAAAGACAGACTTTGTGCTGCTTTTGGGTGTTCATGCAAATAAATGCCAAAACAAAGCAACATGGAATAACATTTTACAGATGAACAATATTTGTGTTACCAACCTATTACAGTATGCCTATATGGTAACGTGTTGAATATAATATCACAAAACGTAACGTTAATCCTTCTTTTAAACTAACATAAAGTTAAGTGACTGTCCTGATATTTAATTATCTAGCTTGTGTCAGGTAAAGTATTTTTCATTTATGCAATTAGTAGCCTAATCGAAAATGTTTGTCATGTGTGTTATTGCGGCAGCTCCGAGGCTGAACTGCAGTTCCTCGAGTCAATCCCAAAACCGCAAACTTTTACTATCTACACAAGATTAGGTATTTTGGTATGAAAACTTGCATCTTTAATTTACCCAAGTGTCATGTATCATAAATACATGTCTGACATTTGTAGCAAAGCAAACCGTTTGAAATCTGTTGGAAATTATTATTATTATTATTAATTTCTTTTTTTTAAAGATTAAAGACTTTTTGGGGGGCTTTTCCGCCTTTAATGTACAGGACAGCTAGGTGAGAAAGGGAAGAGAGAGGGGGAAGACATGCAGGAAGAAGTCACAGGTCAGACTCAAACCCTGGACCTCTGCGTCAAGGCATAAATCTCTATGTATATGTGCGCCTGCTCTACCAACTGAGCCAACGCCACTTATTATTATTATTATTATTATTATTATTATTATTATTATTATTATTATTATTATTATTATTATTATTATTATTATTATTATTATCAATAGGCTAAATTGTGAATAGACCGCCTGCCTCGACAGACATCGGCTATACATACATTAGAAGGGGGGGCTGATCCGTCCCAATATGGCGGCCGCGTACACGTATTTGGCCAATGAGGAATCTACGTCTATGGGCGGCGACAGTGAGCAGTCATCGCGAGACTCCGTAGAATTTCAGGAGCTTGTGTGCTCTCTGCTCCCTGCTCCCCTTCGCTCCGTTGGAAAAAGAAGAAAATAGACCTATTGCTGCTAACCAGGCTAGTTATGGAACCAATCCTAAATACCACTTTTGCCCTCTGTGACTGACCTTGCTTTGCAAGAGGTGCAGCGTCTCTACCTGGGAAAAAACACGAATCATTTGGATTTTCGGACTGGCTTTTTTTTAAAGTTAAGTTAAAGACGCGTTTCAGGATTTCATTACCTAGCCTATCTGCGAGTCAGCTAACTGGGCTAACCATAGCAAAAGAGCAGTGGATGAACTTCGTATGGACTGACTGCTGGGACTGGGAGAAAAGACTGCCGCGACTGGGAGAAAAGGCTGCTGTCTGCATGCAAGCTTTCTTTTGGGTTGGGTCATTCACATGGGATTCTGTAACTTGTTACTTAATGGACACTATCTCCTCGGAGCTTGAAGGTGATAGCTGTGTGCAAATGTTGTTTTTGTGGCGTACGCCATTACGTTATTGATTTGGAAACCCGCTACCAAGCTAACAGGATATTAGCCACCTTTCTCAATACTCCGCTTTGTGGTTGCAGGCCATGGATTGAAAAACATTCATCACTGACTGAGTGATGAAAAGGCTGGCTTGATGGCAGGTCATTATTTATTGGGAAGCAGCGATTGTATACAACTAAACAGCCAAAAGAAGCGTTTGATTTGAACCTTGTCAACGAATAACTCAATTTCTGTCTGGTCTTTGTACTTGAAAATGCATCGGAGTGCTGGAGCTTTTTCGAAGTTGGGATAGAAGGGACGCACAAGAAAACAGCGGGATAACGCCACTTTTGATCAAATCCTCCAGAGAAATTACTCTAGATAGTTTAAAAAGAGGTAAAATATAATGTCTGCCGCAAAAGAAAACCCCTGTAGGAAATTCCAGGCTAACTTCTTCAACAAAAGTAAATGTCAGAACTGCTTCAAACCACGAGAGTTGCATCTATTAACGGACCAGGACCTGACCCAGGTAAGCAATGCATGTTACGAACAATACTATTAACATTTATAACTTTTATATTCCCTAGTGTCGTTAATAATTTAAGGTCCCCATATATGTTTGATGGTAAAATCAATCTTAAAGTACTTGATAGGCAACAATGTCATTACAGCTATGATGTAGAGAAAGTTAGGGTGTTTGTTTTGGCTTAAGCACAAGACTTAGCTTCACTGCTTTCTTATGCCTGTCTCCATTTGACTGAACCAGAGGGGTGAAAGTAAATTCCTGTGGATTTCTTTTTGCTACAATGCCTGCCAGTTTGTTCTCTGGGATTCATTGTGTAGCCCTCGGCTGTTGTTTATCTGCAGTTGTTTGTTTTTAGTGTGTACCCCAGGCAGACTAGTGACCACTTTGTCAAAGCTAATGGGGATCTGATTGAAGAACAAAGATGAGTGGAAGCTCCATTCAGCTGTTAAGATCATATTGTAAGCATGTTTTTTGAGTCACGGTTTCTCTCTCAGATCATTAGTTTAGTCTCTGTTGTATTCTGTAATTGTTTCCAGACATAAGGCCCAGATGGGCCCTTAAACGTGACTTAAGAGCCGAACAGCAACGTCAGCATCATTTTTCCTCTGCTAGTGTGTGGGGGCACCCACTTGCTTTATTTTTCAAAAGTGTGTCGCTTGCTGCATTGAGTTCATTGCAGGTTAACCCTTCTTACTCTTGTGTTAGGATAGGCGGTTTATGGTTACATCACTTCCTCTAATCTCCCTGTGACCTGGCCCACACTCTTCAGAATCAGAAAATATTTTTTTGCCACAGTAATTACCCTACGTGGAATTTGCCTTGGGGATTGATGCATATACACAAACAAACATATTAAACATGAATACGAATAAACAATAAATACAGAAACATAAACAAATATATACAAAATAGCTGTTTAGGTAGTTTAAGCACTGTGTGCATTGGCAGTCCAATCCGCAGCCTGTATGATGACACCTGGAACCAGAGAGGCTTACCGTGCGTTCATGGACATCGGAAAAACGTTTTTCCGAGACGTCATCATTCACGTCCCTTCCTGTCGGAATCAGAGGTGGGAAACTCGGGCCAGATTTTGCTAACCGAGTTTCCCAGTTGGTGACGCGTTGTTGACAACTGACGTTTGATGTAGGCGACTTTGGTTCACTGAACATATTTCAATGACAATAAACTGTTTATTGTGGACAAATGCCTCTGCTGAGAAACATACACAGACATAACATGTTTCAAATTATTCATAAATAGGCCTATGTATAAAAAAAACAACAACACATTATCCGTGTCCATTCCTGTTCGTTGTCCTGCAGATAACACAAACACCTGACGATGTGCTGTTTGTATGCTCGCATAAGAAAACAGCAGCAAATTATTGTAGCCTCCATGTTTTCACCAGGTTTTCACACACCTGATGCTCTAGGCTACGCCCCAACATTTGGTGGCAGTCATGCAACAAGTTGTTATGCCAAACGCCAATATAACAGAAGAAGAAGAACACGCATCCCGACCATCCTAACCATGTGAACACTGGTAGTCGGAAAAACAACGTAATCACGGGGGCGGTCCCTGTTATTCCGAGGTGGCATGAACGCGCCATTATGTCGAGATTGATGTCATCGGTCCTTGCTCATCAGTGTTGTCACAGTCGCCCATAGGCTTTTGGTCTCTAGTCTGGGGTGTACTTTAGCTCACTCGGTAAAGTGTGTGCCCCATGTAGGCTTAGTCCATAGCAGTGGCCTGGATTCGAATCCAACCTGCGACCCTTTGCTGCATGCCATCCCAACTGTCCCACCTTTCATATCAATCTATACTATATAATAAAGAAAAAAGCTCCCAAAAATAATCTTAAAAACATTTCTCCATTTCTTCTTGTCACCTATCCAAACAGTTAGTGGAGAGCTCAGTTGCATAAGGAGCTTTGTAAGGATTCTGTCTGGACAGTCCTCGAACCAGTAAGGGCTACACAGCAGGCAATTACTGGCCTAAAACTATTATTATTATGTAACACCACATAAACAGTGTTAAACTTCTGAACCTTGTTGAAAAGGCTCAAGGTAAGGGTTAGACTTTGTAAAATGTCACTATTCAGAAACTCATACACGCTAACTTAGAGGAGATAAACTCAATAACCCAATGAAAAGAAAGCTCCTGTAAAGTGGTGTAATGCTGTTAAAACACCATGAATAGATGATCTGGTTAAGTAAATCTGAGCCCAAAATTAAATGCAAGTTATTCAGAACTTAAAGGGAGCTGGAGCTTGAGAATGCAGCTTTGAAACAGATAGCTCATGTGGAAAAGTTATGGGGAAGGGGAAATGTGAATGTCGGAAGGACTGTATTGTCTATGAACAATCTCTTTGTTCAAAACTGCTAGAATAAAAGGTAGGCTGGGAGTTGTTTGGTGTCATTAGGATTTTAAAAATTCTGATTCAGATTCTCTGCCCACTTCACAGAGTTGACTAATTTGTGTAGTCAGATCTGGGCCCAGGTTCCGGATGTGAAAGCCCCCTTACTGCATTATATTCCATTATGTTTTGAATTGTTACCTGCCACCAGAATTTTGTGTTTTCCTTGACATCCTTGGCACCCCTATGTATTAAATCGAGAATCGATTTTGAAACGAGAATCAATTTTTTTAATTGAATCGTGATTCACACCCTTATTAGTTAGGGTGTTGGTTTCCCCCTACAGAAATCGGTTAGAGTGGAGACTGTCAGACTGACTATATTAAAATAATGTAATTAAAACCTTAGTATATAAGTCTGCAATAGTGCACTGTTCTCTACAGCCTTGTAATTCAGTGTATTTTTGTAAAATATAATTTCCAATTCAGTGCAAATACAGTAAGTGTTGTTATTATTATTATAACAGTTAACGACATTTTTACAACAACACAACCTTAATCAACAATATCAGAATCTATCAGATATCCAAACCTTGAAAATAAATAAAATAAATACAAATTTGTATAATATTTCATGTTACTTACATCCTATTCCCTTTCAGTCGTGAGCTTGTATATTTATTTACTATCCTACTTTTGATGATAAAAAGCATAATGAGTCACTAGTAACATTTGGGCATAGAAAGTGATTATATTGCAACTAATCTGATCATGTTTGCTTGTTCATGCCGGCCCTTGCGGGGAAAAAAAACAGACTGGCCTACCGGGAATTCTCTTGGTGCTCCCAATTAGCCAATCCAGGCCTGAATCGGAGTGTAACAAGTTGACATTTCTTTTAGTTTATGTGCAAACTGAGTTTTTATTTCCCCTCAACTTTCAAGTCTGTTGTTTTCACTTGATCACATGAACTATTTGAGAAAAGTGATCATGGTATCCAGGAGATGTGGTTGAAGGCAAGACAGTGATGAAGGATGCAGACAGTCTAGGTTTACATGGGAGAGACTGTGGAATACAGGCAGGGATATGATGGAACTTGGAGTGGGAGCAGGAGACACAAGGAGAGAAAGGAAGTGTGGGGTTGGGAAATCAGAGTAGAGTTTCCCAGCGGCTGCTGCTCAACATCCCACCATGTGAGGTTATAAGGATACACAGTCAAACTTTACAAAGCCTATAGCTTATACCAAATGTTCCAGTGCAGTTACTGACTGCAATATGTTCTCAGTTGTTTTGCAATAAATAAGCCCTATAATGGAAGAGAAAACACTGACATGTAAACATGTCAAAAGCCTTATTGTTGGTTTACAGATTACTTTCATGATTTATCCACATTAGTTTGGATGTGTGAAAAGAAGAAAGCAGTACACCTGCAGATTCAAAGGGTGGTGGTGCGGTCTTTAGTGCAGGATCATTGGAGAGGAAGTTACTGCAATTGTGTGTTGTAAATGTGTAAGCAAATGCAGGGATGTGTTCTTGCTCCTTGCTTTGGAGAACATATGATTGAAATTGTCGGTCATCTTCTGCCAAATTACCAGACTGATTTTGATTTATGTGGGTCACAACATGCAACTTATTGTTTTTAATGGTTTCTGCTCATCAAAACTGCCTTTATAGGCACATCCATACAGGTTCAAACAAGGCACGTATATCTTTATGTCAGGCATGCAGTGACATGGAGCAGTAACAGGGCCAGTATTAGAATAGTAGACTAATAATCAGATCCTTCCAGCAGGATAGTTTGTGGACGAGGTGGGGGAGTGAGTGTTGCTATGAGAGCTGCATGCTAATGGATAACGCTTAAAGCAGAGTGGCTGTCATCGTTAATGGAGAGGAAACAGCTGCAGTTTTTTTTTTTTAGATCAATTTTTTATTGGTTTTTTTTATTTTTACAACATACTAGGCCTGCACGATATTGGAATAAACTTACATTGCGATATTTTTTTTCCCTGCGATATATATTGCGATATGAAAAAAAGACTAATTTGTACAAGAGGACATAAATAGCCCTATTTACTAATAAATCATTTTCAACTACTGGGGTGATTTTGTAGGGGAGTGGATCTACAAAGAAAATGAAAAAGGAAATTTTCTTATTGTGAACCAGTCTTTGTTGAACTTTAATGCTTTACAAAAAGCAAGTAAGCGCTGTGATTACTCTTCTGAAGTGATTTTGGAGAAGGAAATTAGGAAGAAATACACTGGTTGACTGACATGACACCATTGTATTCATATAATATCAATCCAGGCTAAAGTGAACGATATTAATAATGCATGCATGTTGCTTCCTCTAAATTTCAGGTTGTGGTCAACTAGCGGGACCTGCTTTGGTTGTTTGATAAATTGATTAAAATTGATCATGATTGTTGGTTTGCTGTGCATGCAGAGCCTGCATGTCACACTCTTGCAACAAACTGTGTATCCAAGAGCACTTAAACCAGTGTAAATTACGTTATATCAGAAACAGACTGCTGTTGTAGATTAGTGTTACGTTTCCAGCGTCGCAGCTCCGAACCATAACGTTAGTTGGGACAGACGCCTTGTTTCTTTAGGCTAACTATGTTAGCTTTAGCCTGGCTGGTAGCAGCTTTCTGCGGTGAAAAATGGCCGGGATATGTCGTGATTACGTTGCATTAATCAGGTGATTTAGTTTGTCTTTGCAGCGAACATAAAACACTGACTACTATAGCTTCACTACCCATGGAAAAGCATGTGCATCACTGTGTCAGCGGCAGCTGCCGCTTACGGTACTTTTCTACACACGGGAGAGCCTTTTTCTACTACTATGAGCTAACAGTTAACATAGAAACGATCAGACATACATTTAAATGCCCTCTGTAAATAGACAGTATTACATGGCTATGCTGCTGCCTGCTGGTCAGTAAATTACAACTTGCATCACATCACATCGTCCGTACCCACAGGACGTCAGACTTACTTATTGATGTACAGCAGTGCCCATAAACCTAGTCCAATGAGGGGAGAAAGGAAAGTGTGATAGCGTTCCACGTTAACGCCTTTTCTCTCTCAACTACCGCATGCTCTACTAGTCCAGGTAGAGCGAGCTAATGCTGACAGGGAGAGAGAGAGAGAATGTATCACTAATAGCCAATCCAGTCTGCTCAAAGCGATGGTCTGTTTCACAAATAGGTTGCACGTAAGGGGAACAAAAGTAGCTTCCACTTAAGGGGCCCTATCTTGTACCCTGCGCAGCACAGTGCAAAGCCCGACGCAAGTGTCTTTGCTAGTTTAAGACCAACACAGTTGTCAATTTCCCGTCCAGCGCCCGCGACTAGGATTAGCGTGTGTCTGACAGGGTAGGGGGCGTGGCATCACGATGGTGGCTCTCCATCGGGATGTCAGCCAGCCATCACGATAGACGATATCGTCACAACCCTAGTCTGTGTTGTTTTTCCGACAACATCAGTGACCGATGACCATAGTGATAGTTTGTGTCTAAGCTGCACACCGTTGTACGTACCGGTGTTGGAATCCTCTACAGTGAAATACAATCACACATTACACCGTTTAGCTGTCAGCATTTTAGGCATATTTAATCCAGCTACCAGCTAACGTTACCTGCTGTCAAGTATAACGTTAGTGTTAACTAGCGTGACATGCACCGACCACGGATTAACTATGGTCCATTACACCACTAGCAACTAGTCAGTCAATCAGTATTTGTCATACTGGCCTCATCTGATGTGGGTAAACAGGAAAGTAAGGACCTTAAACATGTCATCATCAAACAAGGCCAAAAAGGCTCACTAACTGGTTGTGTGTGTCAAAATGCACCATGAGAATAGAGTAATATCTGGATCTCAAATGTCTTTCCTCTCTCTCATATTTACATAAGCTCTCTCCCTCCTATCCCCCTCAGTTATAATGATTACCTAAATTGCTCTTTTTCTCTCCCCTTCTCTCTTTTACAGGCTAAACCTATTTATGGTGGATGGCTATGCTTGGCCCCTGAGGGAACTGACTTTGACAATCCTATGCAGAGATCCCGGGTAAGAGCATGCATTATAGGCCTGTGTTTGTTCACTAAATGGGTGTACACACAAATATGCTGGTACCGCCCCTTAATTAACAGAAATGTACTGTAGTAGGAATACTAGTCCATAGCACCATTCACTGTCCCTACACTAATGCTTAATTGTTTTTGGTCTGTTGAGAAAGAGCAATGTGTCTGTCTTCTTGTGGCTTAAAACCACCTACTAAGGTTCAAAATCAGGATTTTCTCATTGCATGTATTTCTCCTGACAGAAATGGCAACGGCGATTCTTTGTGTTGTACGAACATGGCTGTCTGCGTTTTGCACTGGATGAATCGGTAAGTAATGCATCTTGTCAACTGTTCAGACTTCCTCCTCTACTTTCATGCTGCTACTGCTACTACAACTGAATACATACTGCTGAAACCAATGCCTGGGCAATCTATCTTTTTTTGGTTCATAGTTAGAATATAGGCTGCTGGTCAGTACTCTTTATGGTTTGTTAATGATGCTTGTTATGCCCTCACATTCCCAATTTGAGCCGTCTCTCATAGTGTTTCAGCTTTAACCATTTTTTTATGTGTGATCATTTCATAAAAAAACTGTGTCTGAGATGCAGGATGGGAACAATAAGAGTATCACTCAAGGTAGGTGTCTCATCTGTTGTGCAGTGTATAGAGTGTTCTTAGGTCTGCCTAGGAATATGATAAGGATACTGCAAGCTTACCTGGAGGTTAGTTGACGAAATCATAAGGGTAAAAAGTCAACAGTGTTAAAAAAGTGCTACCTCACTGGACACATTCCCAACTAGTTCATAGAGGGGCAGTAGAGATAAGTAGGGTTTTTCTAAAAGAGCGAAACAAGTGCTGCAGAACCATCATTTCACATATAATATGCAAAATATGTTGGTAAAATGCATTGTGAATCTGATATCACCATCATAGCCATATGTTTTAAAGAGATTACTTAATAAGCATTGTGCAGTGAAAAAGGTCTGAGAACCACAGAGGTAAGGGCTAGGAAGTCACCTCTTGGTGCCCACTGTAAGCCTGTGTTTATGGTGGTTGTGACACGGGTGATCAAACCCATACGGCTGATCAGGCTGGAGATTAGACTGCTTGTGTGCGTAAACACTGGGGACCACACACTACCAGCCAGCTTGCCAGAAACACACAGACATTTTCTTTGACGTGTTGTAAAGAAGAAACGCAGAATGTTTAAACTTCTTACGTTAGGTTCTTCTAAATGAGCTACACTCCAGGACAGCAACAGTTTTCGACTAGTGGTGTAACGGACCATAGTTGATCCATGGTCCGTACGGATCAACACTCACGGTTCGGAATGCATGTGAACCGCGGATTAATTGCAAAGTATTTTTATTAACCATATTAATAACCATAATAATAGTATAAAATAAATTTTTACTGTCACTGTTACTTAAAGTAAGCTGACAAATTTCTATGGAGGGTTGCCATGAAAAGATACAGACAATGCAATGTTCTGTTCATGTGAACAGCACATGTTAATAGCAGTTGAATGTTCACACGAATGGAGCATGTTAAAAGCAGTTTATAGAGCGGCTACAGCTCTGTCGCATCAGCGGCAGTTGGTAGTTGAGTTACCCGAGAATAGGGGGCTTAGAGCCGGGGTTGGGTACCGGTATCTGCAGTTAAAGACACAAACTAGCACTATGGTCACTGCTGTTGTCGGAAAAACAACACAGACGGGACTAAATGGTGCGTTTACTTGAAACTGGTAAACCTCTAGCTGCATTCAGTTATTGTAAATTATTTTAAGTTATTGTAAAATATGATGAGCTGACTTTGTAATACCCAGACATGCCTCTGTGTATTAGCCATTTTGAATCACATTTGGTAATTCTCTTTGTGTTGTCAGTGATGGCAATGGAAGAAAACTTAGTTGTGTTTGTGTGTGTTTCCACTGTTTAATGTGTTTTCAGTGACACCCAGGCTGGTGTGCAGTTGTGTTTTCCTCTCATTGTAACAGTGATTCTAAAACCGTCTGCCTGATTGTCCTTTGGTCTTTTCATGTGCTCCACAAGGCAGGAAAACTGGGTCAAATGCTTTGTGCTCTGGACCCTGAGGATAGGAACTCTCCAAAACCTCTGAGCTGATAAGAAAACATTAATGGTCTTGATCTCATCAAGCTCCTCATTGTTTACCTAATGGCTCGAGCCACCAGTGGAGGGAGATATTATTAGTTTGAGGTCAGGTTTGAGGTTTACATTCATATAACCCGTTCCTCTCATGTGGAGTGGAGAGGTTTACAGGAACCACACCCACCCACTCTTTGACTTAAACGTTGTTTGATCACATTATCTCCACGTTATTGCTGTTTATCAACAGACCTCTTATACCAAGGAGGTTCATACCGTGCGGTACGGGCAGAAAAATATTTTTTTATTTTCGGCCCTCTATTGAAGCTGGGGGAGGCACTTTATTTTTGGAGACTTTCAGCATGTTTTAATTCAAGTGGTCTGAGAGAAAACTGGACTCCTAGAAAACTAGCAAGCCTTTTGCTATAATTTTGGTTGCATATGTTGTTAACCCTTTTAGGATTAGAATAAATAAGTCATGTAATACGATTAATATTTCAAGTTTTTTTTTCATTTAAGCATGGCAAAATATTGAAATAAATAAAATAAATATATATATATTTTTTTTTAGAACGTGAATTAGCCTCAATAAAATGTAAAACCTTTTACATTACTCAGTCATGGCAGTTAACATTCCAGAGGGTCAGCGCAAACCCCACCTCCCACATTTGCATTTCTATTCACATGCCGATTAGTTAGTATTGCGGGAGGACCTAAGGGGCCATCCACACGGAGACGCTTTTTGATGCAAACGCACGTTTTGCATCGTTTGGGCCAATCATCCAAACGGATACTGTAAACGCACTGCCTGAAAACGCACTTTTTTGAAACCTGGTTCGTTTGGATGGCAAAACCGCATACGTTCATATCAATGATGTCATTGCCACACCCCTCGACCTCTTTTGCACCCTCTCTTACCCGCGGCCACTGACACACACAACTGCGGTGAAGCTAAGCGAGCATATCCCATCTCCATGGTCCAACCAGTTCACTTCATCTAAATACTTGTCTCTGCTCCCTGACACTTCCCTCTGCCGGTCCTGGATTCTACACATAGGCAGTATATAAGAGTGGACCAACAGGTCCCGTTGCTCTGGACGGAGACCAGTGAAGGCCATTAGAAGCACTTTTCCGGTGAGCGCCGAGCGTTACTGCGCAGCCTCCAACTGAGAGAGACGACGTAAATGTGCCGTGAGCAACCTGTCTGAAAGTTGGAAGTCTTCTGGTAGCTGTGCCAAGAGAAATCTCAATCATTCCCAATCTTGCAGAGATGGAGAACGTAGGTATATGTAAGGAGATAACATAGGCACAGGCTAATTATTGCTAACTAAAATGCTAGTTAACATTAGTAATTAAACTTAAACAGCTAATGTAAGTCTGCGAGCTTCTCCTGTACTATACGGTAAATCCTCTACTATGCGACAGTAAGTCTCGTGGTTATGACACAATCGTTAGCCTATTTTTACAAAAACGTCTGCTACGGAGCCATAACGTGAGGTACAAGGTAATGGAGCCTTTTATACATTATCGTGTTTCTTTAGAAATAAACAACAGAACAATGTCTGACAGAATTGCAAAATAAAAAGCAATCCAACAGTACATTATACAATGTAAACAAAGACACGTTTTCTTGCGGCGGCCTTTATAAAATGAGCAGTGGTGAAAGTTATTATAGTCCACGGATGTATTAAGAGAACGTTATAGTCTAGTCATGTTATGATGGGAAGTGGAAGTGACTATGCTCTTCTTCTCCGTTTTTTGGTGAATTTCTGTAGCAGAAACAGCGCCGCCTATAGGCCTGGAATATGAAGTAGCGTGTTGAGTCATTTACAAATGGATTCGTTTGGATGCAACTATTCTTGAAACGTAACCAGGGAAGATGGGTAAAAAAAAGATCGTTTTGGTACGTGTGGACGTGGCCTAAGTCACACTGGACAAGCTCATGGCAAACCAGATACAATGCCATGCAGGTTCAAGCATAATTCATTTGGAGACAGCTTTGCATTTTGGAAAATGGACGGCATTCTGAGTGCCGATGTCCGCACTGCACACCCTGCAGAGCAGAGAGGTTTAGTGCGTTGTAACCATAGATTGTAAAAATAATGGACGTAGCATCAGTGATGTCACCCATGGGTTTGTGGACTGCCACTTTAAAGTTGGCATTTTGCTCGTCACCATCTTGGTATTTTGGAGCCAGAAGTGATCATTTTTGATAAGAGGGCGGAGCTGGGGATTATGACGTGGTTAAGCGAGTGTTAATTTCACGAATTACATGAATTTTTCATTTACCATAATACAGCATGCAGCAGAGAGCGCTACGGCAGAATCAAACTGTGAGTGAATTGAGAACGGGACCACTATTAACTGCATACCCTTCTTACTTATAGTATATAACACGACAATTAATAACCCACAACTAACTCTTTAACAGGACAAAACACCATAGCACACAACAATTTGTGACATAATCACTTTGTAACACTAATAATTGTACATTTACAAATTTACACCGCCGAACGGCATGCTGGGTAACATTACAGTGGCTAGCTAACCAGGTAGCGTCTGTCAAACTGGGAGAAGCTCCGGTCACTACTGCACATTCAAGAACAGAGAAGAAAGATAGAGGATGAAGAAAGACCGGAGATACAGCAGAACGTGTGCACAAGAGAGGATCCGTCTGCTGTTCTGAAATTTAAAAAAAATCCAACATAATTTAGTCACTGTTGTAGCCGGTCGTGTTACTCGGGCGCGCTAACATTAAGACCTGTTACCTCAAGCATGCAGTGGAGCAAGGGCTGCATGATATTTTGTTTTATCGTCTACATCGTGATGTATGCATGCGCGATAGTCACATCGCAGGACGTTGCGATGTTGACGCTAAAACTTTTTTGCTGCTTGACAGAAAAGTAAACTTTCACCATTCTCCTTTTCAATGATTGTTACCTTCCCCTTTTAAGACAGGTAGCCATGTGGGCAGCGTGTGTATGTGACGTAACGTTAGTCCGACGGAGGTGTTATGGGAAGTGAGGCTCTCCGTGTGTAGAAAAGTACCGTAAGCAACAGCTGCTGCACATACTTTTCCATGGGTAGTGAAGCTACAGTAGTCAGTGTTTTATGTTAGCTGCAAAGACGAAATAAATCCCCTGATTAATGCGAATTAATTACGTCTCCCGGCCATTTTTCACTGCAGAAAGCTGCTACGAGCCAGGCTAAAGCTAATATAGTTAGCCTACAGAAATAAGGTGTCTGTCCCAACTAACGTTACGGTTCGGAGCCGCGGTGCTGGAAACGTAACACTAATCTACAACAGCAGTCTGTTTCTGATATAATGTTATTTACACTGATTTAAGTGTTCTTGGATACACAGTTTGTTGCTAGTGTGTGACATGCAGGTCTGCATGTACAGCAAACCACCAATCACAATCTATGTTGATCAATTTATCTAACAAACAAGCAGGCCCCGCTAGTCGAACACAACCTGAAATTTAGAGGAAGCAACATGCATGCATTATTTATATCATTCACTTTAGCCTGGATTGATAGTATTATATGAATGCAATGGTGTCATGTCAGTCAACCAGTGTATTTAACCATCTAATTTCTCTCTCCAAAATCACTTCAGAAGAGTAGTCGCAGCGCTTACTTGCTTTGGTGTTTGTAAAGCATTAAAGTTCAACAAAGAAAAGTTACTTTTTCATTTTTATTTTCCATGTAGGTGCACTCCCCTACAAAATCACTCCAGTAGTCGAGAATGATTTATTATTTCCAAATAGAGCTATTTATTAGTATTTTTTTCGCAATATATTTCGCATGAAAAAAAATATCACAATGTCAGTTTTTTTCCCAATATCGGGCAGGCCTATTATGAACGCAATAACAATCCACCTACAGACCGTCAAGAAAGATTGGTTCAGAGCAATGATTAAAACACTGGATTTAAGATGTCTTGCCTAACCGGAATACTTCCACCAAACTACTAACTAGGGCTGGGCAATATATTGATATTATATCGATATCGTGATATGAGACTAGATATCGTGTTGATTTTGGATATCGTAATATTGTGATATGACATGTGTTGTCTTTTAATGATTTTAAAGGCTGCATTACAGTAAAGTGATGTAATTTTCTGAACTTACCAGACTAGCTGTTCTATTATTTGCCTTTTCCCCACTTAGATATTATGTCCACATTACTGATGATTATTTATCTAAAATCTAAGTGTGAAGATATTTTGTTAGAGCACCAATTCTCAACCCTAGAATATCGGTGCAATATCGATATCAAGGTATTTGGTCAAGAATATCGTGATATCTGATTTTCTCCATATTGCCCAGCCCTACTACTAACGTTATTCAAACACCAAAGCAAGCTGATAGCGGAGCTACGTCCAGTCGCCCACTTTTCTACAACAGTATGTACTTTTACGGTTTATACAGCAATCTTACAACTATTTTGTTTTGAAAAGGAAGCAATGTTAAAGTTGTTGGTATTAAAGTTGTAGACAGCTATCTGTGGTTACGTCACGTCTGTAACAGCAGGACAGTCGAGTGTGTTATCTAACTTAAACTCAGTTGAACAGGTATTTAGCTGAGCTGGACCAGAGAATATTCGGTTAACACCATTGGATGATGCTGTTTTGCCTTTATTGTTCTCCGTGAAGTTTCCTGAAAAGGATGTAATGTAGCGTTTTATGTGGAGTGAGCACTGCACCGAACTTTGTTTAAAAAAAAAAAAATGTTGCATTGCTGGTAAGGAAATAATGGGGTAGCAGGCTAATTCATGCTGATGGGAGTGGAACAAAAAAAAACAAAATAAACGTAATCGAGGTAATATGTTCAATTAATTTTAGGTCATATGGTCCAGCCCTATGACATTGTCTGCTATTTTTCACCTAGTAGACAGCAGGGTGCTATCTGAAGCAGTGGCGTCTTAAAGCAAAACTATTTTCACCACGGCAAAAGGAAAGATGCTCTCTCATCTAAAGCAGCATTCCTCCTCCAATGCCCTTATTTGGTGAACTGCAGTGAGCTTGCAGCCCCAGGACCACAGAGAGCAAGAGAAAAGGAGCCATAGCCCCTGAAAACCACAGAGGAAACGTCAGATATGCCCTAGACCCAGACATTCCACACACGGCCAGCCACAGCAAGCACCCAGCTCTGCTAATGCTGGTAATGCATCAGATAGTTAAACAGTTAGAGGAATAGTTTTGCAAGTACATCACTGTTGCATATAAGGCTAATGAAATTGAAATGAAGAATGTCAATGGATAGCTAGAGAGATGGGCTGTCATGGAGAAAGTTTTTTTCGAGAAGCATGGACATATAGTGAGACCACCCTGAAAGCTTTAAGGTTAAAAGTTCAATGACCGAACATTCTAAAGGAGATGTCAGCTGGGGACCCCTTTGCTCCAGAGCTGCTTCTGTCACCCACGTTTTAGTCAGAATAATCCACTGTATTCTCTGTTTTGAATCCACTGTTGAAGTATTTCCATCATGGCAGTGTTAGGAGAAGACTGGCAGTTCCTGTCTGTTAAGAGTTTTGATGGAGGGTGCTATGTCGAGGCACATGTACCATATAAAACACCAGTCTCCAGAGCCTGCTATGGCGGACTTGCCTTTGGCTCGGCCTGTAAAAAGCTCCTGGAATTTATCATTTATGTAGTGGGTGTACTCATTTACACACTTCATTTTAAAGCTGGCTCTGTTGTTTGTTCATGCCGCTTTTACAGGTTCTTTGGAAAGTTTACTATTGAGCATGGGCTGCTATAAAAAAAAATACGATTTTAACGTGCGAATTACCTTATAGACACATCCCTTTTTTTTTTTTAGGATAAAGCATTTTACTTCTCTCCTGAAGGTTGTAATGTTTGTTTAATTCAGTGTCTTTTGTGTTTTATGGCCTCTCATGTTATGTCAACCAGAGTGAAAACTCAAGAGCAGTCTGTGAGAAAGTTGTTGATTTTATTGATATCGCATTGCAAAGCTAAAAATAGCCAGCCCCATAGAAGGCAGACACAATTGGAGGATATGGAATTGGCCCAGTTGTGTAGAAGTCAAACCCATGACAATTATTTGTGTTTGAATGGTAGCCTTGGCAGATACATCTCCTTTGTTTTGGTGCAAGTAGTAGTGGGCAGTTTCTAGGCAACAAGTAGCTTTTATACTCCCAGGACCAGCTAGGATTAAAGGATACTAGTGCAGTGCCCGTTGAAAATGTGCCTATTTGGAACTGGCACGTTGCTTGACCTGTGATATTGCTGCTTGTAGAATTCATCAAAACCAAATTGTACCCCAAAATTACTTACAGAAGGATGCCAAACCACTTCATATGCAACTCCCCTGTATACCCTACTACTAACTTACTGATTTACCTGACAGAGAATGTTGCAGATTCAGAATGTAATCACAAAATATCACAATGACAATGTGTAGTAATCAGACATTAGCCTCATGGACTCAGGGCGCAGTGTGCTACCCACCCGGCCCGTTATGAGAGCTAATCAGCACATATCAGCGTTAATCAACCACCAGAACGTGTGTGTGTGTGTGTGTGTGTGTGTGTGTGGAGAGAGAGAGAGTGTTGTGCCGTATGATCGGTAACGAATTCACTTCAGCAGAGGTGTTACTTTCCTTACAGGTTTAGCGGCTTGGCGTTTAACGGTGAAGTAGGGGATTTGATTCGCAGGGTTATTTTGGCGACGGTAATGTTATTAGTTAGCAGTATACTTAATTAACCTGGGGTGAGTCTGCCTGGTTCAGCTCTGAGATTTTCTCGCATTGCACAGCGCTGTGAAGGAATAGTCTCCAAGATTACTTTATATTCTGCCTCTGGTTAGAAGTGGTGAATGTAGGCTACAGCTCACAGCAACTTAATACTATAGTGTCTGGCTTTTGTTTGATATTTAGTGTTGGCAAATGGCTTTTTGTTGAGTTTCCTCTTAGCGAAAAAATAGACACGGAAAAGCGATGCACCTTTATTTCGCCAACCTTATTCCACACAACAGTCGCGGTGTTCCTGTCAGCTATCTGCTCGTGCTCCAGGAAAGTGAAGAAAAGTAAGTTTGGTATATCCAGCAATCATGTAGCTAACGTTGGAAGCAGATAAAGAGTCAAAGGCGGTAACACCCCTCCCCCGCTGTTGTAAAGCGTTCTGCATGTGGCGTGCAGGTTACCTTCCCACCAAACACACCCCCAAATACGGACAACGATGTGACTCAAAAACAGTGTCTGGTAGCCTGCCTATAAGTAGTATCACGCTCTGTCTGCCACAAAAAACTCTGTAGCTGGTTGTGCTTTGCACGTGTGGGATTCTGAAACATCCTTGAATTCGGGAATTGTCGTTTGTTTATTCAAAGTCAAAGACAGTCCAAAGTAGTGCTACTTTGCACACTTTTGTGGGTCTGAGGTGCCGTGCTGTGCAGTGTGAGAGGGGGAGTGGCCAGCGGCTAGAGCAGCAAAAGCCAATGTGTGCTTCTTTTACCGATATATATTTAACGATATCTTTTGCATTTCTCATCCAAACAACATCAAACTTGGCACCGCACTTACTCGTGCCCGTAGCAAGACACGTGTTAAGTTTGAAATCCATCGGACTAACGGTTCTAGAGATATGCGCATAACACACACACAGACACACACACACACACAGACACACACACAGACAGACACACACAGACAGACAGATGTTCCTGCAATTTATAGATAGATGTACTTGATATTCAGCACATTAAATATAGCAGCAAACACATATTTTCTATGTAAAGATATGGTGAATTAATGGCGTCCTGAGCAGATAATGAAGTAGGGCTGTGCAATTAATTAAATTTGTAATCATGATTACGATTTTGGCTCCTAACGATCACAATAAAGAGTAATTGAGAAAAACAATTATTTTGCACATCACGGAGTGTTTCCGCTATATACTTCTGGCGATTGCCGCCGCTCCTTCAGTATTTTAAAAAGTGTCATGAAGTCGTAATTACACGTAATTACCCCAGATGAGACAAGAAGATAACGTTAGCTAACCCTGCAGCCCCTCTGCCTTTGACTCCCTGCTGCAGGAGACGTTGTATTCCCCCAACTGTGTTCACTTACTGTTTAAAACGTTTTCCAGGTCACCGCTCAAAACCAACATGAAAAATAATGTTCCCTCAGCATTTTGTTTTGTTGTTACACAAGTTTAGTAATGGAATGTAATTGTAAGATATAGGATGCTTTTTAGAAACAAATAATCCCCCCCCAAAGGTTAATGAGTAACCGTGTTAAATAATCGTGATTTCAATATTGACCAAAAATAATCATATTATTTTTTCCATAACCGAGCAGCCCTATAATGAAGTTGCCTCTGTGTGTGTTGTAATCTGAGCTTCTCTGTTCGTTTCGATAGCCGGTTTGGCCGTGTGTGCATGTTAGTGCCTTGTGTGGTGGTATCAGACACCGAGAGCTGTGACAAAGCATCGGTATTTGACAAGTTGGGGAACCATGTGGAGGCAATCCCAGCCCACTTTTTTTCAGTATTTCGAGTACAGCCCCATAACAAAAATAGCTTACATTTTTATAGCCCCTTTCAATGGACCCAAGGATGCTTTACATGAAGGCAGAACAAACAAAACAAAAAATAAATAAAGACATGGGATAGTGGTGGCAGTATTTGCTGGGAAATCCAGGCTCAGAATAAATGTTTGACTTCTTTATGACTAATGACATTAGTTTGTTTAGCTGCCTCCAGTACTCGTTGACCTGTAGTATTAAACCACATTTGTTACCACCAGTAAATAGGGTGTCACCAACTCATCCAGGACTTGATACCATATATAGGAAGGAAAAAAAAGTCCTCTTATCAAAAGTGCAGCTGAAATAGAATTTTATCTTAAATAACAAAAAGCCTTGTTTATTGCTAAGGCCATATGGTTACATTTAAATTATTTATTTAATATGTAATAACAATAACTTATAACAACTATTTTCTTTACCAGTCATTTGCTGTTAAACACACACACAAAGAAGAATTACTAGATGGCAGAAGGGTATTTTACATCAACATTAACGCAACACAGGCTTCTGGAGCCGGACCCAAACGCAACACTAAGTCCCGTCTCTGTTTATCCGACAGCCGCAGTGTCTATGGTGTCTCAAAGTGCAGCTAGTCTCCTCTGTGTCATTGCAGACTGCTGTACGTCCTGGTGTTGGAATCCTTTCCAGTGAAATACAGTCACACTTGACACCGTTTAGCTGTCAGCATTTTAACTGTGTTAAGCCAGCTAACATTGTAATTTCCCCTTGTGGGATTAATAAAGTATATATTATTATTATTATTATTATTATTAACGTTACTAGCGGTAGGCTAGCAGTAGGCTTACGTTACCTGCTGTATGTTCTGGCGTCATGCCCTAGGCTGTTTAAAAATGACATTGCTATTTTATTTAATTTGATCTCAACCAGTTGTAATCTTTACAAATTTAAATTGATTTTTAACCGATTCACTATGCATTGTTACATCCCTATATACTATAATAGGGGTGCGCGATTCAGAAAATGTCACGTTTCGATTCAATATCGATTTTTAGGCTCAAGATTCGATTCAAAAACGATTCTTGATATAAAAAAAAAATTATTCACAGTATGTAAATGTAGTTACTTTTCTCATGTGATTGCAGTAGACATACAATAAAAAGAAATAAAAATGAATCGATTTTTTTGAATCGGTAGAGCTTGAATCGTGATTCGAATGTGAATCGATTTTTTTGCACACCCCTATACTATAAGTACCTATTTTATTTAGTTTATTTGTATTTACAGTGAGGAAAATAAGTATTTGAACACCCTGCTTTTTTGCAAGTTCTCCCACTTAGAAATCATGGAGGGGTCTGAAATTGTCATCGTAGGTGCATGTCCACTGTGAGAGACATAATCTAAAAAAAAAAATCCAGAAATCACAATGTTTGATTTTTTAACTATTTATTTGTATGATACAGCTGCAAATAAGTATTTGAGCACCTGAGAAAATCAATGTTAATATTTGGTACAGTAGCCTTTGTTCGCAATTACAGAGGTCAAACGTTTCCTGTAGTTTTTCACCAGGTTTGCACACACTGCAGGAGGGATTTTGGCCCACTCCTCCACACAGATCTTCTCTAGATCAGTCAGGTTTCTGGGCTGTCGCTGAGAAACATGGAGTTTGAGCTCCCTCCAAAGATTCTCTATTGGGTTTAGGTCTGGAGACTGGCTAGGCCACGCCAGAACCTTGATATGCTTCTTACAGAGCCACTCCTTGGTTATCCTGGCTGTGTGCTTCGGGTCATTGTCATGTTGGAAGACCCAGCGTCGACCCATCTTCAATGCTCTAACTGAGGGAAGGAGGTTGTTCCCCAAAATCTCGCAATACATGGCCCCGGTCATCCTCTCCTTAATACAGTGCAGTCGCCCTGTCCCATGTGCAGAAAAACACCCCCAAAGCATGATGCTACCACCCCCATGCTTCACAGTAGGGATGGTGTTCTTGGGATGGTACTCATCATTCTTCTTCCTCCAAACACGGTTAGTGGAATTATGACCAAAAAGTTCTATTTTGGTCTCATCTGACCACATGACTTTCTCCCATGACTCTTCTGGATCATCCAAATGGTCATTGGCAAACTTAAGACGGGCCTTGACATGTGCTGGTTTAAGCAGGGGAACCTTCCGTGCCATGCATGATTTCAAACCATGACGTCTTAGTGTATTACCAACAGTAACCTTGGAAACGGTGGTCCCAGCTCTTTTCAGGTCATTGACCAGCTCCTCCCGTGTAGTTCTGGGCTGATTTCTCACCTTTCTTAGGATCATTGAGACCCCACGAGGTGAGATCTTGCATGGAGCCCCAGTCCGAGGGAGATTGACAGTCATGTTTAGCTTCTTCCATTTTCTAATGATTGCTCCAACAGTGGACCTTTTTTCACCAAGCTGCTTGGCAATTTCCCCGTAGCCCTTTCCAGCCTTGTGGAGGTGTACAATTTTGTCTCTAGTGTCTTCGGACAGCTCTTTGGTCTTGGCCATGTTAGTAGTTGGATTCTTACTGATTGTATGGGGTGGACAGGTGTCTTTATGCAGCTAACGACCTCAAACAGGGGCATCTAATTTAGGATAATAAATGGAGTGGAGGTGGACATTTTAAAAGGCAGACTAACAGGTCTTTGAGGGTCAGAATTCTAGCTGATAGACAGGTGTTCAAATACTTATTTGCAGCTGTATCATACAAATAAATAGTTAAAAAATCATATATTGTGATTTCTGGATTTTTTTTTTTTTAGATTATGTCTCTCACAGTGGACATGCACCTACGATGACAATTTCAGACCCCTCCATGATTTCTAAGTGGGAGAACTTGCAAAATAGCAGGGTGTTCAAATACTTATTTTCCTCACTGTATGTCTTGTTCTTATGTTGTTTTATTTTTTATTTATCACACAATTACTTTTTTTCTTAGATTTTTTTTTTTTTTACTCTTGAGCTGCTGTAACAAGTGAATTTCCTCGGTGTGGGATCAATAAAGTTCTTATCTTATACATATGGTAATGACAAAGAAAAAGTCACACACCCAAAGCATGGTAAATGAACCAGCCGGGGTACATGTTTCAAGACTGAGGAGGTGGGTTGACAACATCGCTGCAGACCCCTTGCACTGAGGACACTGAGGTCTGCCTGAGTTGTGCCCGCAAGTAGGGTGGCTGCAGGCAAAGTCAGGGAAACGAGGAGGTCCTTCCACATGAATCAGGGATTCAGCACATCAGGGAAAATCTTGTGTAATATGCTTTCAACCAATAGGTGCTTTGTAAACCAATAGTTATATTTTGAAATCAATTCTTTGAGAGACAGAAGCTAGTGTAAAGACCTTAGAACTGGAGTGATGTGATCCACTTTCTTGGTCTTAGTAAGGACTCGAGCAGCAGTGTTCTGATATAGCTGCAGCTGTCTAATTGATTTTTTTTAAGGAGGCCTGTGAAGATACCGCTACAGTAGTCGCGTCTACTAAAGATAAAAGCATGGACAAGTTTTTTCCAAATCCTGCTGAGACATAAGTCCTTTAACCTTTGATATATTCTTAACAAACAAAAACAACAAACTTGTTATACGTCGACAACTGACATTACAATGTAGTGAAATTCAATCTCTGCATTTAACTATCCTAAGAGCAGTGGACACATACAGCGCCAGGAGAGCAACTTCAGTGTCTATTACTCCAACTCTGAGCGAACTCCAGGCGAACTCTGTGCTCCTCACCAAGGGGCTTCCCAGGTGCTGCAAGCAAATCACTCCGCCCAAGTAGCAGAAGTAGCAGTGCTTTGCCTTCTGAGAATCGTTCCCAGTATGTATACGGTTAGAAGATGGCTGTGTCTCATGTGACCTTGTTATTTGTACACGCTGTGACTATACAAATCACAACATGTAAATAGGAACATGTTGGCGTTATTTTGTCACTTATTGAGAGCAGTAGGCTAGATGGAGCCGGTTATCTCCAAGATCTGTGCTAAACTAGGATAGCGGTGGGTGCATCAGACAGAGTTACGACACGCACGGAGATGAGAAGGGTATGTATGGACTTATCTAACTCTGGGGGATACAGTGAATAGCCTGGTCCTACCAGACTCTGGTACATTTCATTTGTACAGAGAGTCTGGCCTCTCTCCATTGACAAGTGTTAACTTCCTTGAAGGCGGGTACTCTGTTGAAGTTCAAAACTATTGGATCTGCCCAGAGCCACTCTGGATCTGCCATAACCAATCGCTAACGTTTGGTCGTGACGTATGCCATGCGCATTTGCAACAAGAGGGGTGACCGTCAAGGCTATTAGCATTAGCACCGCTAGCGATAGCTTTAGCCAACTACTTCACCACTAACGGAGCGAGCTGGAAAATCAAACTGTTCCCGAACCCCGTGGAGAGGAGGGCCACAACATCATGGCCACCAACACAACTCAGCAAAGATTTTTCTTGCTCGGGCTTTAACTTCTGGATATTCGGCAGCGTTGCTGCCACAACGACCGAATGGCTTCGCTCGCATCTTTCTAGTGCACGTCCTCAATGTCATCGTTCTCAACCACTCCCTCTGTTCGCTGATTGGACCTACAAATATTTGACCGGAGAAAACCTAACAATATACAGCAAACCCCATTGACATACAGTGAGGAAAATAAGTATTTGAACACCCTGCTATTTTGCAAGTTCTGCCACTTAAAAATCATGGAGGGGTCTGAAATTGTCATCGTAGGTGCATGTCCACTGTGAGAGACATAATCTAAAAAAAAAAATCCAGAAATCACAATATATGATTTTTTAACTATTTATTTGTATGATACAGCTGCAAATAAGTATTTGAACACCTGTCTACCAGCTAGAATTCTGACCCTCAAAGACCTGTTAGTCTGCCTTTTAAAATGTCCACCTCCACTCCATTTATTATCCTAAATTAGATGCCCCTGTTTGAGGTCGTTAGCTGCATAAAGACACCTGTCCACCCCATACAATCAGTAAGAATCCAACTACTAACATGGCCAAGACCAAAGAGCTGTCCAAAGACACTAGAGACAAAATTGTACACCTCCACAAGGCTGTAAAGGGCTACGGGGAAATTGCCAAGCAGCTTGGTGAAAAAAGGTCCACTGTTGGAGCAATCATTAGAAAATGGAAGAAGCTAAACATGACTGTCAATCTCCCTCGGACTGGGGGTCTCACCTCGTGGGGTCTCAATGATCCTAAGAAAGGTGAGAAATCAGCCCAGAACTACACGGGAGGAGCTGGTCAATGACCTGAAAAGAGCTGGGACCACCGTTTCCAAGGTTACTGTTGGTAATACACTAAGACGTCATGGTTTGAAATCATGCATGGCACTGAAGGTTCCCCTGCTTAAACCAGCACATGTCAAGGCCCGTCTTTTTTTTGTTTGCCAATGACCATTTGGATGATCCAGAGGAGTCATGGGAGAAAGTCATGTGGTCAGATGAGACCAAAATAGAACTTTTTGGTCATAATTCCACTAACCGTGTTTGGAGGAAGAAGAATGATGAGTACCATCCCAAGAACACCATCCCTACTGTGAAGCATGGGGGTGGTAGCATCATGCTTTGGGGGTGTTTTTCTGCACATGGGACAGGGCGACTGCACTGTATTAAGGAGAGGATGACCGGGGCCATGTATTGCGAGATTTTGGGGAACAACCTCCTTCCCTCTATTAGAGCATTGAAGATGGGTCGAGGCTGGGTCTTCCAACATGACAATGACCCGAAGCACACAGCCAGGATAACCAAGGAGTGGCTCTGTAAGAAGCATATCAAGGTTCTGGCGTGGCCTAGCCATTCTCCAGACCTAAACCCAATAGAGAATCTTTGGAGGGAGCTCAAACTCCATGTTTCTCAGCGACAGCCCAGAAACCTGACTGATCTAGAGAAGATCTGTGTGGAGGAGTGGGCCAAAATCCCTCCTGCAGTGTGTGCAAACCTGGTGAAAAACTACAGGAAATGTTTGACCTCTGTAATTGCAAACAAAGGCTACTGTACCAAATATTAACATTGATTTTCTCAGGTGTTCAAATACTTATTTGCAGCTGTATCATACAAATAAATAGTTAAAAAATCATATATTGTGATTTCTGGATTTTTTTTTTAGATTATGTCTCTCACAGTGGACATGCACCTACGATGACAATTTCAGACCCCTTCATGATTTCTAAGTGGGAGAACTTGCAAAATAGCAGGGTGTTCAAATACTTATTTTCCTCACTGTATATATAATGGACCAACAGATCCCGTTGCTCTGGACGGAGACCAGTGAAGGATATTAGAAGCACTTTGCCGGTGAGCGCCGAGCGTTACTGCGCAGCCTCCAACTGAGAGAGACGACGTAAATGTGACGTGAGCAACCTGTCTGAAAGTTGTAAGTCTTCTGGTAGCTGTGCCAAGAGAAATCTCAATCATTCCCAATCTTGCAGAGACGGAGAGCGTAGGTATATGTAAGGAGATAACATGGACACAGGCTAATTTTTGCTAACTAAAATGCTAGTTAACATTAGTAATTAAACTTAAACAGCTAATGTAAGTCCAAACTGCCTGCGAGCTTCTCCTGTACTACACAATCGTTAGCCTATTTTTACAAAAACATCTGCTACGGAGCCATAACATGAGGTACAAGGTAATGGAGCCTTTTATACATTGTCGTGTTTCTTTAGAAATAAACAATAGACAAAAAAATCTCGCTTCAGATGTAAAGTTATTAGCATCAAAATGGCGCCATAGGAGGTTCACGGTCCGAGGAGAAGCTTACCCCCTTGGCAAACCCAGACGGAGTACTGAAGGGAAATGAAAATTGAGCGGAAGTAAGTAGGAGGGCGGAGCCAGGCTATACAGTGAATAAGCTAAAGTCCCAATAAGTCGGCGTGTTCCTTTTAAGTAGGATTCAAACCAGTTTAGTACTGTGGCAGAGAGTCCAACCCAGTTTACCAATCGGTCTAGTAATATGTTGTGGCCGACCGTGTCAAATGCAGCACTGAGATCAAGTAATACTAATACTGAAATTTTGCCACTGTCTGTATTTAAGTGTACGTCATTGAAGTGAGCGTAACAAGAGCAGTCTCAGTGCTGTGGTATGGTCGAAAACCTGACTGGAAAGGCATCAAAACAGTTGTTAAGTGACAAGAAAAGTTTTAGCTGTTGAAAAACCATTTTTTCAATGATTTTACTTAAAAATAGGAGGTTTGATATGGGCCTATAATTGCTCATTAGTGACGTGTATAGAATGTTCTTTTTTTTATGAGTGGCTTGATGACTGCAGTTTTCAGGGCCTGTGGTAAGATACCTGAAAGTAGAGACATCTGTAGATCATTTGAAGCCAAACAATTTGTCATGGTATTTGAATTGGTTTTAAGTGGACACAGGGACAACACATAACTGCTGTCTAATTTTCAGATTTGTTTTTTTCTGAAACAAATTTATTGCAAGCCCTGGTGGATACAAATTCAGATGCTACTGACACTGGAGGGTTTGTTAGCCTGTCGACAGTAGCAAACAAGGCACATGCATTATTATTGTTATATAAAATATACCGATAATGTCAGAGAAGGACCACATGCATTTCTCGGTTCCAAATTATGAATGTGAAGTCTCTTTATAGATGCCATAATAACCCTGGAGATTTGTTTTTTGCCATCTGTGTTCAGCTTTTCGACACTTTTTTTTCTGTAATTAACAGCGTGGCATTTCTCCATGGAGATCTTTTCTTACCAGAGACAGCTTTCACCTTAGTGGAAGCAATGGCATCAATAACATTTATAATTTGAGAATTGAAATGATCTACAAGCTGACTGAGGGGCAGGTGTGAAGGAGAAAAGCTGAATGAATGTTTCACTGGTGTTTTCAGTGATATACCGTTTTCTGATTATCTCTGTTTGAACATTTGTGTGCACCGAGATAGTGCTATCAAAGAAAACAGGAATGTTTAGAGAGAGCATCAATGACGATAACCTTGGAAATTTTCAGAACTTTGGAGATAATCAAGTCTAGAGTGTGCCCCTTATTGTGTGGGTTTCCGCCACATGCTGAGTAAGTCCATAGTTATCAAGACCACAACAGTTTTTTATTCTTTGTCCTGTGGGTTGTCAACATGAATGTGTTAAAATTACCATCACAGTCAAATTAAATACAGTTTATAGACAGTAGTTCATTAAATTCATCAAAGAAGGTTGCACAGGAACTCAGCTGAAGAGCCACATATTAAAAAGAAGCTAAGTTTCCATAAGATATCTTCTTGCTTTGGAGAGTCGTTAAACAAAATGGCGACTCCACCTCCTTTCTTATTCACTCTAGTCTCAATCATAAAACTGAAGTTAGGAGAGGTTATTTTGGTTTAGCCAAGTTTCAGTTAAAAACATAAAATCAAGATTGTGCTTAATATTAAAATCATTGATTAAAAAAGATGCTCCCTCCAAAGACCTGACATTTAATAAACCTAGTGTAAGTGTGTTAAAAGCTTTGAAAAAGAGCTATTACTGGTAATAACTCAAGTACATACTATATAGGCTATAGTCTCAGCTTTTTCCCCACACTTAAACTACTGAATGTATGTTACCATTCTCCTCTTATCAGATATCCCTACGTTATTAATGTGACCATGTTTTACCACACTGCATCGTTCCACACAGTTCCACACTACTACTTATGCTCAAACATGATTGTTATTTTCTAGTGGAGGAAATTCTTCCACAGCGTCTAAGTTCTAAAGTGCGACACAGTGTAATTGCCATATTTGGCAGCCCCTGGGGGTTTACAGGCAGATCTTAATAAAGCTGGATCTGTGTTCAGTGGCCTTTTAAAATAGCTGGAAAAAGACCCAGTACCTGATTTACATCTGTAGAAGCAAACCCTGATAACGAAGCTTCAGGATTCAGAGCAGACACAAAGATAGTTGGAAAGGAAGTTTAGGAGATTTCTTTTCTCTGATGTTTAACAAGACAATAAGTTATCACGTTTAAATGTCAATGCGTTTATTATCCTGTCATAAAAAACATACAGGAATCTTAGATCAGCTTATTGTTGAATATATATATATATATATATATATATATATATATATATATATATATATATATATATATATATATATATATATATATATATATATATATATATTAGGGCTGTCAGCGCTAACGCGATTAAGGGCCGACGCGATTCATTTTTTTTTTAATCGCATGTCGGCATTTATTAATTTATTTTACACTTCACTCGGCTTTGCGTCGTGCTTAACAGGCTACTATTTTGACCCTTTGCAGCACCGTTACTTATCTTCAAGCTGCGACTTCCTCCTAAGAGAGAAGACACACCAGCCCGATAATCGGGCGTCGGGCCGTCTGGCGAGGTCCGTGAATCGAGTCTGTTCTGTGTGTCCCGTGCCGTCGGCCATCCGAGGAGCCGTCGGCATTCATTTGGGCCGACCCGACATGTTCAGTCGGGGACAGGGCAGTCGGGACTCACCCGGAAATGGGGAGCGGATGAGCCGCTCAAAATCTGACGAAAATCTTTTAAACTGACCTTTGTCAATCTGAAATGAAGACAGATTCAGCAACTGCATGGCCTATTTCTCGCTTAAAATGTTTTCAGAAACACGTTTCGGTGAACTATTTTAGTACAATATGAGATCGTATTCTGAACAAGCCGCCATGACAGTCTGGCTGTGAATTTCCGGAGAAAAAAGAACCACGTGACGCGTTCGTCCAATCAGCTGCCGGTTTTCATTTTCTGGGAAATAATCAGACTGTTAATGGAAACAATACAGAGCAGCGCCGCCTGATACTATGGAGACGTATTACGTTTCGTGCACGCGCAGAGCGTACGCTCAAGTCGGCGTCGCCTCAGTGTGTTCTGAGGCATTTTTTGGACCTCGGGACCCGACTGATCAGTCCGACTGGCTTTTCTGCCGACGGTCGGCTCGTCTGGTTGGTGTGTCAGGGCCCTAACACATCCTGCTGTTGCAGGCTGCAGGCATGATGGAGAAACACAGCAGCAATAACTCTGAATGGAGCTTTTTATTTTCCAAAACTCCCGGACGGCTCGTAGACAAGTCGAAAGCCATATGCACATTGTGTAAAGCCGAATTAAAATATCACCGAAGCACGTCAAGCTTGAGCTACCACCTACGAGCTAAGCATAGTAGTACAGTTAAAGTGATGCTACCCGCTAGCGGGCTAAACGGGTGGCAACTAACTGCAGACCTGTCAGCATCGTAGAGGACTCGGGTCTTAAAGACGTACTACTGTTGACCTATCTCGTTGCCGTTGAGGGAGACAGTAGTTTCACCATACACATACCACACAGAGAAAGCAGCCACACTGGAACAGCTGCAAAGTGCTGCAAATGCTGTCTCATTCACTGGACGTCAGTGAGTAATCAACATTATTTAGGAGTTACTAAACACTTGACTCTGGTAAGGATAGGGATTTTTAGTTTTTTAGTTAGGTACTTGAAGGAATTGTGCAATAATGACAGATTCACACATTTTTCTTTTGTTTACAGTAAATAAATAATTACAAATCTTAACATCAAGTTCATAAAGTAACTTATTTTGCATTCATTTGATTCCCAATCAAGATACACTGGTAACAATTGCTTTCGATTGTTAATATGTACTTAAAATGCAAAATAATAGAATTTTAATCGTGATAAAATATGCGATTAATCGCAATTAACTATAGACATTCAGCGATTAATCGCGATTACAATTTTTTTAATCATTTGACAGCCCTAATATATATATATATATATATATATATATATATATATATATATACACATATTTCTACCTAGATATTGAGATTTTTCAGTGTTATAAGAGAAGCACTTCTGTGTCCTAGCTGATTTACAAAACATACGCAGCTCTACGTTCTTCACTGATCACACACAAAGCAGCTTTAGTCCAGCAACCTATTGCTGTCATCTCCCCTTTTCACTCAGTGTCTGCTACAAACGAAAGGATTTGCCTTGTTACCATGGTGATCTGGTGATTAAAAATGGAGTGTCCATACAGTACTGTATCAGTGTGCCCAAAAACCTGCAAATGAGGGATTGGGAGAGACTTTTGCCTCATTTCTACTGAATGGTACGGCTTGACTAAACTCACTTTTAGTAACAGGTCTTCTCTTTTTGGTTTTCCATTGCAGATTGTACCCCCTTAGTGTAGGCACGATTTTTAACTGATCACCATACAAACTGTCGTGACATCATCTTCAACACTCACTGAATCCTGTTATCGGCAACCAGAGGAACGTCTGCACTTCAATTGAACGAAGTAGTGTACAGTATAGTGATAGCAGTCCTAAAAACTTCCCAGTCTGTACAGTCCAGACATCCCTGAAGATCCACTACAGCTTCACTGGTCCACTTCTTAGATGTCCTCACAACAGGTTTAAAAAATTTTAATTTCTGCCTGGGAATCAGGTGGACCATGGTCATGGTTTGAGTGTCCTAATGCAGTGCGGGGGACTGTGTGATATGCATTGCTGACGTTTGTGTAACAGTGGTCCAAAATATTCTCCTCTCTGGTTGGATATTTAATAAACTGTCTGTACCTTTGTTTAAGTCACCGAGGACAATAACAAGGGAATCCGGGTTATTCTGCTCCACACACAGAATCTCTGTGAGCGTGTGCTGTGCTTCCTGCACGTTGGCCTGCGGTGGAATATAAACACTAGCCAGAATGAATGAAGCGAATTCACGGGGGGGAGTAAAAGGGTGTCCAGTTGATAAAGAAAGTTTCCAGATCAGGAGAACAGTGCTGTAGGATTTTACATCATAACACCAGCCACTGTTTGTGAAAAAATTGATTCCTCCACCTTTCGATTTGCCAGAGCTCTCTGTGTTACGGTCTGCTGTGAACAGCTGGAAACCAGCCAGCTGTAGCGCAGAGTCTGGTATCAGTTCACCGAGCCACGTCTCTGTAAAGCACAAAACGGCAGATGTAGAAAAGTCACTGTTTTTTCTCAACAGTAGCTGTAGTTAGTCCAGATTGTTGCACAGTGAGAAATATTCCATGTAGTGGATTGCGAAATCTTTGCCTCCATGTGCTATACACAACTTTTGCTAATGGAAAACTAAAAACATTTGAGTTTAGCCGTGCCGAACCATGGAGTCAAGTCTGTGAAACACTGCAGCGTTTAGACATGTTTTCCCTCAGATCTTCTCTGTTTGAGTTTTAAACTATTTGAAATATCAGTGTTTAGTCGGACAGTCACTTAATCCGTAGTGGATGGAAACAAACCAGTGACTCAAGCGTCCTGTTTAAATTTGTTGACTTATTTTTATATTCCACTGCTAGAATTTTGCTTCGTACATTTTTGTACGACCCGACCCCGGATAAGCGGACGAAGATGGATGGATTTTTGTGTTTTAAATCTTTGTTGAATTATGTGTAAACTACTTTTTCAATTGTACTATTATTTCCACTTTTAAATGTGTAGTTATCTGCTTCAGCATTCCAGTTTTCATTTCCATTTAATCCAAAGGTTAAATTGTATAAGCGAATACACAGACTAATGTCATGTTGTGTCTCCTCTAGCCAAGCACACTGCCTCAGGGCACAGTGAACATGAACCACTGTACAGATGTCATAGACGCAGAGCCCAAGACGGGTCAGAAGAACTCCCTGTGCATCATCACCCCGGACCAGGAGTACTTTATCAGAGGAGAGAATAAAGAGATAATCAATGGGTTAGTTATCTTGATGTGTCTGCTGATCGGAGGGTAGAGTAGTATGTGCACACACACAAAACCACTCTCCTTTGTCTCCAGGTGGAGTGAACAGCTAGTGGTATACCCCCGAACCAACAAACAGAACCAGAAGAAGAAACGCAAGGTGGAGCCTACGACCTCCCAGGTAATACTCCTTACACAGTACACAAAGGGTACTTGTCACAGCTTGATATGATATTTCACCTTTCTTGCTCCTTTGATTTTGACTGTTTCATGTGTTTATGTCCAGGAACCAGGTCCAGCCAAGGTAGCAGTGACCGGCTCTGGTATCCCAGAGGCGGAGATGGTTCCAGATTCAAGCTCCATTATCTGGCAGGAAGAGCTGAACCAGAGAGAGGCTGAGGGAGCTGCTGTCTGGACTCCTGCTGACCTGCCTCCAGGATCACCGCTGGGCCCCGCAGGTTAGGGGAGAAATAACACTTTTGTATAGAGGAACTCTGTGTAATGTTAAGTAGTTCATACTAGGGTCTCGCTATATACCGGTATTGATTATAACCATGATATTTAAAAATGGAATATTGATATCATGTTAATAACACGCATATAATATGTAAATAATCCAGCGCCTCTTAAAGCCCATGTTGCAGGGTTTATTTTCTAATGAATTTACGCAATTTGCTTGTTGGTAATAAACATTTAAACTGTTACCCAACAACATCAAATACAATGGATATCACAAAACGGAATAAAATACGAAAAGGTAGTCCTATTTTACAGCGGTTTGCAATGATTCTCTTTTCCCCCACAATGCATTGCATTACGTCACATTGGGGAGACGACAGACGAAAGCCCCGTCTCAGTTCACTGTCTATGGTCTGTGCCACTGGTGTTGCAAAATATGGCTTTTGGTCTCGACCGAGTCCATGTGTCTTCACTATGTGTATAATAATATTGGAGGGAAGGTGAAACACAGCTTGGACAGGTATGCTGTTCGGCTTTTCACAAGTTTAGACAGCTAGCTACGCCGACGTTTGCTAACGTTAGCGCAACAGCGTTAGCCTAGACTGCTAGCTAGCTAGGTAAATATTACGCCTTCTGAGTTTCCTATATCTGCGTCCACATTGTCAACATAAGACCTGTGGCGTTAGTGCTCCTTTTGTACCATAATTTTATTGAATGGAACTTTAAGCTTCGCTCCTACGAGATGGGTGGATTTTTGTTACATACAAAGCCAACTGGCTATAGAGGGTTTTCACCGACGTCATGTTCTGGGCAGTAACCTGGATGCGCGGCCATGTTGGAGGCACTCGGTGTAAACAAGGGGGTAAGCGTCTCCTCACAACCCGAACCTCCTATGGCGCCATTTTGATGCTAATAAGCACTCACCCCCCGTTAGCATTCCATTGACTGCCATTCATTTTGACGCCACTTTGACAGCGAATAACTTTACATCTGAAGCGTTTAAAGACTCTATTTGTCCATTGTTTATTTCTAAAGAAACACGACAATGTATAAAGGGCTCCATTACCTTGTACCTCACGTTATGGCTCCGTAGCAGACGTTTTTGTAAATATTGGCTAACGATTGTGTCATAACCACGGGACGTACTGTCGCATAGTAGAGGATTTACCGTATAGTACAGGAGAAGCTCGCAGACAGTTTCGACTTACATTAGCTGTTTAAGTTTAATTACTAATGTTAACTAGCATTTTAGTTAGCAATAATTGGCCTGTGCCTATGTTATCTCCTTACATATACCTATGCTCTCCGTCTCTGCAAGATTGGGAATGATTGAGATTTCTCTTGGCACAGCTACCAGAAGACTTCCAACTTTCAGACAGGTTGCTCACGTCACATTTACGTCGTCTCTCTCAGTTGGAGGCTGCGCAGTAACGCTCGGTGCTCACCGGAAAAGTGCTTCTAATGGCCTTCACTAGTCTCCGTCAAGGGGGTAAGCCTCTCTCCACAACCCGAACCTCCTATGGCGCCATTTTGATGCTAATAAGCACTCACCCCCCGTTAGCATCCCATTGACTGCCATTCATTTTGACGTCACTTTGACAGCGAATATCTTTACACCTGGAGCGTTTAAAGACTTTATTTGTCCATTGTTTATTTCTAAAGAAACACGACAATGTATAAAAGGCTCCAATACCTTGTACCTCACGTTATGACTCCATAGCAGACGTTTTTGTAAATATTGGCTAACGATTGTGTCATAACCACGGGACGTACTGTCGCATAGTAGAGGATTTACCGTATAGTACAGGAGAAGCTCGCAGACAGTTTCGACTTACATTAGCTGTTTAAATTTAATTACTAATGTTAACTAGCATTTTAGTTAGCAATAATTAGCCTGTGCCTATGTTATCTCCTTACATATACCTACGCTCTCCGTCTCTGCAAGATTGGGAATGATTGAGATTTCTCTTGGCACAGCTACCAGAAGACTTCCAACTTTCAGATAGGTTGCTCACGTCACATTACGTCGTCGTTACTCTCTCAGTTGGAGGCTGCGCAGTAACGCTCAGCGCTCACCGGAAAAGTGCTTCTAATGGCCTTAACTGGTCTCCGTCCAGAGCAACAGGATCTGTTGGTCCACTCTTATACTGTCTATGGGTGTAAACAACTGAATGGAGTATTGTGCACTTTGGATGCTTTAATACTTTATATCTAAACAACAGAAAAGCTCATCAAAACGCATCCAAGATGCAAAGGCATGGAAGGACTTGGACCACAAAAAGGCGCGATATTTTGAGAAATTACAGTTTACTGGCGGTGCAGATCCCTACAAGTTAGCTCCCTCTTCTTGGATCCATGGCGACCCAGTGATTCTTCCTTCAGTTGCATATCCCGATATAGTCAACTACCTGTTTTTTTCGCCGAGCCCATACACAGCGGAAGACCTTAAATCCTACAAAAGTTTGGAGGCTTATAACCAGATGGTGTGTGGATGGGTGAGGGAGACGCAGTACCAAGTCATTAACGACCAATGTGTTGTGAAGCCAAAGTAAGTAATGCAATAACGTCTTTAATCAACCTAACCTTAACTGTATGATATAATTGCGATAGTCAAGGTGTAGCCAAGTGACTCTCAATAGTTTTTTTTTTTTTTCATTTCAAAGACCGAACAAGACAGAGTTTTCCCTCATAGATCCTGGTTAAGCTTTGCCAACCACAAGCGCCTCCTTTCCTCTGATAACTTCTTGCATTCCTCTCCCTGGTTTTTAATAACTTTTGGAAGTCGATAATATTCCAGATGTTTTTCTCGGTCTGACCTATTGGTACAATCTAAAACACGGCAATAATTAACCATTTTCCTTGACACCATTCGGGATCTACTTCAGTGCCTGTGCTTTGTTGTGATGCGGAGTACCTCCAGCATGGCAACTTCGGGTCTGATGACGCGTCGTGAAAACCCTCTATAGTTAGCCTGTATGCTAGCGGAATTAGCTAACATTGCGTAACCAGCCAGCAACTTTGGCAATCGGCAGTAGTTTCGGTGAGCTAACCACGACAGTATTGTCGCCCACAATCAACCTCTGCTGCTAAAAGCAGTCAACCTGCACTGATGATTGAAATAGAGACGCTTGTGGATGTATTAGCTGTCGTGGTTAGCTCGTTGAAACTACTGCCGAAGCTGCTGGCTGGCTACGCAACGTTAGCTAATTCCGCTAGCATACGCACAGGCTAACTATAGCCAGTTAGCTTTGTGTGTAACGTAACAAAAACCCACCCATCTCGTAGGAGCGAAGCTTAACATTTCATTCAATACAATTACGGTACAAAAGGAGCACTAACGCCACAGGTCTTATGTTGACAACGTGGACGCAGATACAGGAAACTCAGAAGGCAGTCGTAATATTTACCTAGCCGTCTAGGCTAACGCTATTGCACTAACGTTAGCAAAACGTTGGCGTAGCGTTAGCTAGCTGTCTAAACTTGTGAAAAGCCAAACAGCATCCCCGTCCAAGTAATAAATAAACACTGGGCAAATATGTTGTTACTGGAGCTAGTATGCTACCATCAAAAAGTGAGATATATAATCGAAAATGTGTTTACAACGTTGGGGGATTTCACAGGTGGGACTGGCAAGTTAGCCCATAGCTAGCATGATGCCTTCTATTTCTAGATCTAGATAAGTTTACCGGTACTTATCTGAACTAACTCACTGTCACTAGATATAAAGAAAACATTGACTTTCACTCAGTGCTATTCACTGACAGTAAAAACACCCCTTCCTCATCCCAGTCACCATAGTTCTAGTACTAGGCTGAGGTACGTCTCCCCAACGTGACGTCATCACCGAATTGCGTTAAAAAACCCACTAAACGACTAAAATGACGAAAACTGTCCTTTAACACTATTTGAAAACATTTATAACAATGATATACATATGTTGAGTGCTTTATGTACCCATTAATCAACAATAGTGGTTAATGCAACATGGGCTTTAAATCATTTCCGTTTCTTTCCTTTCTCGCTTTGTCTCCCTCTCTCAATGCCCCACACAATCCCCGATGTCGTATATGACATCAAAGTACTCTATTACTATTTTAGAATAAAAACGTCCTTAAAAAGTTTTCCAACAAGGGCTATACTGCGTATCCCTTTCACGAGCATTGTAATCCAGCATGAAGCAGCAGTGGGTTTTTTTAAAGGACATCTTTAAAACTAATAAATCCAACAATGAATATCTTTTGTGATTGTTTATCCATTTACTCAGATTGAAAGGTGTTGTTGTTGATGTAGATGAAGCCTACGGAGAGCAAGATTGTAACCCATGATGCATTGATTCGGTTCTGTCGACGAATCAGAGGACTTGTTTCAGACTGGGCTTGTGTGCATAAAAGTGCTGATCTCAGAGGCCATGTGCTATGAAATAACATGACATTCATTCTAGTATCAATAGAGCTGTGCTGTTTGGGCAGCAACCGAAATAATGAGGTGATTATCCTTTGCTAAACAAAAGTTAAAGATTAATTTTATTTTTAGATTTTCTATAGATACAGTAATAATATTTTTATCTTGAATTCTTTTCGTCACGATAATCTTGCAGTGAAAATCTGATATTGTGATACATTTTTTGAATTTTCTAGAGGTATTAGTGGTAAAAAATGTATCGCAGTAAAGATAATAACACAGCAAAGTAAAGTTTATGATTTTTAGTTATGAGGTTCTCCGACGTCTTCTCTTTCTCTTGTCTAGGTGACTGTGCACCACAGGGCTCTGATGCCGGCTCAGTGAATGGCGACGAGGTTGACCGGGGATGCCTGGTGCTACATGTCTCTGCGCCCCAGCCCCCCAGTGACCTGCTCTCCCCGACAGGCTCATGCTCCAGCCTGGGAGGCGTCCCGCGCTGCCTCTCCCCAACCCCCAGTGACCCCTTCCCTTCAGGCAGCTCCCTGCTCTCTAACGGCTCCCACATCAGTGGCTCAGTCAGCTCTCTGGATTCGGACGCCAGTGGCAGCACCGACAGCCACCCGGCCAACCAGAGGGGCAGCCACTCCTACAGCCACCACGACACGCCTCGATCCCGAAGGATGGAGGCTGAGGCCAGAAAGGCTGAGAAGAGGAGCCGGTTTAAGAGCCCTGACAGGCAGGAGAGGGAGGCCGTCCTCAGCCCTGAGAGGAGGTCAGTGTATGCTTCTCCTGTCTCCTGCTGTTGTTCCATAACAGTGTTTATCCAAAACATTGCCCTTAACCCTTGTGTTGTCTTCCTGTCAACCTTGAAAAAAACACTTTTTTTCCCGATGTTTTTGACGGCTTTTTTTCACAGTTTGTTTTTGCTTTTTCCAACGTTAGAAATTGTTAAATTTTTCTTCTACATATTTTCAGCGCTTATTTCTACGTCCCATATTTTCTGATATAAAACAAAAATTCAAAAACGGGTCAATGTGACCCGAAGTCAACACAACGTACAATATGTCATTTTCTGTCACTAGGGGTCACACACTCAGTTTGTTGACATTATAAAATAGCGTGGAATCAGGGGAGTTGTCTTCACCACCATTGCCATCATTGCAGTCAGCTTCTCCTGGTTAGGATTCCTTCAGTGTTCACAATGTTTATACTGTAAGCCAAATTATCTGCAGAGCTCTCCTCCTCTCCAAGACAAACAGACCAGGTGATTTAAACTGGTAAAAAAATTAAATTAATGATGAAATCCACTTCGAGAGCAGAGTTACCTGTGAGAGCGTGTATGCCCTCCAGCACTTACCAAGCGGACGCTCTCTTGTGCGCTGTGGCTGCTCTCTGCACTTGCTGCTTAGTTTTATACACACGTGCCATTCTTTGTCTCTCCCTATTTTTGTTTCTCGCTCACAGCTGTCTGTACAACTCTGTTTTTGACTTGGTGCGTGAGGACTTATATCCTGCGAGTGGCAGTTAATATCTGCGCGTGTGAAATAATATAATATGCTAGTGAGCATGTCTTATTGCGCTCGTGACATATGACATATATCTGACACCATAAAAGCCCTCTCGTTTGGGTTTCTGAAAAAAAAAACTGTTACTTAGGGACCGTTCGGTATTTATGGAATGGACCACCGGAGGAAAATAGGGGAGGGTCATGTCTTTTTATTTTATGCTGAGGGGAGGGTCATCTAACATTTTTTAGTCTGAGTGGGGGGGTCACCCAACTTTTTTATTCATGAAAAGAGCAAAATTTCAAAGTGGCTTGTTTGGTGCATATTTATCCATGTAGCTCTCAGTCTCGGCCCCCTAGCAGATGGGTCTGACCGCATACGAGGAGTTTGCTGGGGGGGCAGGAGGAGCACTGCCCCCCTGGTGGCTCAAACGGGTAATTACATTGTTTAAAAAATGAGTGGAATAATTACATCTGGCATGACCAGATATTTTATAAATATCTTATATAACACAAAACAACTAAATGGTGATAGGTAATACATCAGAGTTCATATACTGCTTTAGTAAAAAAAATATTACCTGGCTGACTATGGGAGCAGCAGGACGCAAAAAACGAAAGTTACTGTTGCACTAGTCTGGACATCTTGCCGTGCCAACCTTGCAATAAAGGTTTCCTAAATGCCATGTATATACATGTGATGTCAGATTGCGGGTTTTGTGTAGATTTGGACTTTTATACGTTTATTCCACTTTGTTTAAACGGTGAAGTGGAGAGGCCTCGTTCACCTGTTTGGAGCTGGCTGGTGAATGTGACGCGCGCAGGCCTTGCTGGATACACCGTTTCATTTACCTTTTTGTGGATCTACTTATCTCTGTGGATTACTTTTTTTTCGTGTCATTGGATTACGGCAAAATACGGATCTTTTTTCTCAACGTGTCTTAACGTTTTATGGTGTTAGTGCGCTTCGTTTCTGCGTTTGGAGAGGCATCTCAACAGACTGTAGGTCCAACACTGATTGTTCACTGTTACATTTTAGTTGAATTTAAGCATCTGTCTATTGCGTTCCAAAACAGCCGTGCCGCGATTGGATTTCATAAGGGCGAATTGTTAAATTGTTACAATGTAACTTAAAATCTGCTTTAAAAATAAACATATATGTTTTGGAATATAATGTTCAGCTTCGGCAGCTTTACCTATGTGCTAAAATATACAATGACGAAGCCTAGTGACAAATCCATAGCAACCAGTGTTGAATTGGTGTCCTTTGCTGAATGGTCTCAATGTTTTATTGTTTTATTTCATGTGAATACTAGTTTACTAGAGGAGTAACTTAGTATTTGAAGTAATGCAGTAATGCATGAAGTGTGCATTTAGTTTCCAGTGCTTATTGTGTTTCCACAACTATGTTAGTGAGTAAATCTACTGAAATGGCCACCACACCATAACAGAGGAGTGTGATGTGTAAGATGAGAATGCAGAGGTTAACTCCTGTACGTCATGGCTGTAAAAATCAAATGGTATCTGTACTTCTTTGCTAAGTGCAAACTTGCACGTAAGGGGAGGGTCGTTCCTCTTTTTCAAATAATTTTGGAGGGTCATAGGGAAATTATTACTGACGAGGGGAGGGTCACGTCTTTTTAGGTTAGAGGCCACAAAACTCCTCCGGTGGCCCCTTAATTAAATAACAAACAGTCCCTTAATAATCCCATCCCCCCTCCCCTTTTTTATCATCAGTCTTACTAACTAACTAACTGCCTCTCGGCCACTGGTACTGTTCGTGCAGAGGTCACAGGTCTTAGTCTTAACACACGCCAGAGATGGCAACATTTCAAACACACCAAGTGGGTCAGGTGGGGTTCATCTTTTTCCTCCCACATCCAGCTTCCTGCTCCATTCAGTCTCTCCATCCATGCCAGGTGTGAAAGGAAAAGGAGGAGTAGAGGAAAATAGGAGCGCTTACATACTGTCCCGTCAACACATTAATGGACAGAGCCTCTCCTTCTGTACATACATGCCCATACAACAGCCAGGTAGGCTGTGACTTTAGCTGCACAAACCCCCTGGTGGCCAGCGGCGGCGCTGCGTTTAACCTGTGTTACAGCAGCAACAGAGAGTTTGCTGATCCTGCGGGGAGTCGGGTGGTCTGGGATCAGCAAACTTTCTGTTTGATTATTTTTTGGGGCTTTTCCGCCTTTAACGGACAGGACAGGTGAGAAAGGGGAAACGGAGGGGGAAGACATGCAGGAAATCGTCACAGGTCGGAGTTGAACCCTGGACCTCTGCGTCGAGGCATAAACCTCTAAATATATGTGCGCCTGCTCTACCCACTGAGCCAGCCCGACCACGTCATTAATTAAATTTAATACCCTGTTTGTGGCTCTAGAGGACAAAATTACTGGATTTTCTTTGAAAATAGGCTCTGTTGTAATGAACAATTGTAATAAACAATTGCATTCAATTACTGGTGTAAGAAAAGGACAGTACATCTCATTTGCTTACTCAAAAAAGTGGATTTAATGTTAAGTTGCCATCTCTGAATAAAGCCGAAAGGAAGATTTCCATGCATCTGTGTGCATATGATAAAAAGCCACTGCTTTAACAGATCGTTGATATAAGCAATGTTTCATGTTCCATATCTGAAAAGGCCCTAAAAGCCTTGTCATATTTGCCAAACTCAATTCTTCTTTCATTTCTTCCTAATTCTTAAATCTTAAACCCTGAAATGTACAAAAGCAGGGCTAAGCGATTTAAAGGATGAAAATACATTTGCTAATAGTTTCAATGGGTTAACAACAACAATTAATCATACAACATTCAGCCAATTGTTCTGCCTATTGTTTAGACATACACTAAATCAAACATCATCATCAGAAAATACAAAGAGCAACACAATGTCTGTATTGTTAATCCCTCATGTGAGAACATTTCTTCTCAAATGTTTCCATCATTTTTAAATCCATTATCAGTCATATTTGACTAATCATAACGGCTCTGCAGGCATTTCAGTGCAATTACCATGTAAGGATATTTTGCTTGGGGAAAAAAATTAAGAAGACTGATAATGTATAGGAAAAAAATAAAATAATGGATTGTTATTCGTGTGTGTCTGTGGGTTGATTTGCAGTCGCTCCGGTGTTATTGAGAAGTTGGAGGCCTTGGATCTGGAGAATCCAGAGAAAATGGAGGTGGAGGACTTGGGGATAAGTGGAGCCAGACAGGGCCGTAGTGAGCACAGGCGCTTTCACAAAGAGGTAAGTGTGTGTGTGTGTGTGTGTGTGTGTGTGTGTGTGTGTGTGTGTGTGTGTGAATATGTGATCCAATAGTGCCACATTGTGCAGCAGTTTTTTTTAAAAGATATGGTGTAAAGATGTGTAAACAGTGTTTTTAAACATCACATTGCAGAAAAGATGTGGCTGGGCATTGAAACGACTACTGAGGGTTTTGGTTCTTTTTTTTCTATCACAGCATCTCCCCTTTTCCCTTCACCCTCACCCTTCTTCTCTCCCTCTCTCTGTCCTGTCTTTGTTTTTGTTTTTGGTCAGGGGTCAGCAGCGTTTGCTGTATTCATTTCCATTTTCCATTCTGTGGTGGGATTCCCCTTATGATTATGCTTCCCTTTCCCACCCTGGCCCTCTGCGCTCAGCTAGAACCACTCAAAACCCAACTTTAGGAGCACAGAGACCCAACACACTGAGGCACAGAGACACAGTCAGACACTGTTAAACATTTGGGTTTTGTATTCTGGCCTTAGATCTTTGTAAGTCATGCACAGATAAAAATATCACATATGGATAAAGATGCCAAGACTTCTTGTGTATTGCATTCGCACACACAAGCTATCATTAATTTTTACTGTTGCTTACAGTGCACAAACAGATTTAAAGTTGGCAAGTTTAGCCTTATGCTATCAGTGTTGTTTTCATTCTCTTTGGTTCAGTGTGGTGCAGAGTTGATACTCACAAAACACGTGGATTGACAAAGAAGGAGCAGTTGTTATTTCCACAGCACATTAATTCCCACCCAAATTAGATTCTATATTCCATATGCTGACTTTCACAAAGAACAAAGGGCATTCTTTTGTATTTCAATTTTATTTTGTATATTTTTACTATAACTGACTGTGTAAGTTAACTTTAAACAGGTATAAAAACAATGTAGAAAAACTTGCATGTGTGTTGTTTAGGAGCAGAGGCATGACATGGGTCAGGGTCTGGATTTTCCCTCCACCCTGCCACCTCTGAGGAGAACCAAGTCCCTGGACAGAAGGACCACTGAGTCCGTCATGACGGTGAGTGTATACTCTTCTCTTGCTTTTGTAAAACAGCCTCATCAAGGTGTGTGTGTGTGTGTGTGTGTGTGTGTGTGTGTGTGTGTGTGTGTGTGTGTGTGTGTGTAAGAACTCATCATTTGAGACTAAATTAATCATATTCCTCAGTGAGGTTAAAAGGGTGACAGCTTCAGTTAAGTGTGTGTGTGTGTGTCATGAGGTGTATAAAGAGTGACAGCTTCAGTTAAGTGTGTGTTACACAAAGCAGATTTTGGGACGCAAGGTAATGTTTTGGCATTTTTGCTTGAAAAAAATCAAATTGAAGATACATTTTCTGTCAAACAAATAATCAACTGATCGTTTCAGCTCTACACCCAAGTCAAATCTACACACCAGGCTGCTTGTTGTGTCCCACAATGCTGCTAGAAAACCTGCATATGAGCTACACACAAACTAGTGCACTTTTAGAGGAGATTGTTAGATATAGCAAGATGCAGCTGATACAGCTCATGATAACTTTTGGGTTTAAATTTCTTCTGATTGTTTGGACATTAACCAACAGTTGATTATTAAAATTCCCTCTGAAGGCCAGTGTGTTTCAGTGTGTCTCGGGTCTCGCAGACAAAGCCTTTCCCGCTCTGCTAAGCTGTAGGATCCTGGGTCAGGATCTAGGTCTTCAGCTGGGAGAAAGAGGTCACTGGGTTGTTATTGGGGCAGAGAGGCTAGATTTGGTTAGGTAACAGGCTTAAGGCTCTGACACACCAACCCAATTATCGGCCGTCGGACAGTCTGGCAAGGTCAGTGACTCGAGTCTGTTCGGTGTGTTCGTGCCGTCGTCAGTCGGAGGAGCCGCCGGCATCCATTTTGGCTGATTTGACTTGTTGAATCGGCCAGTGGGCAGTCTGACTCACTGACCAATCTGATTGGTGGAGTGCTAGCCCTTGACTAGCGAATCAGTGCTTCTTCCACAAGAAGAAGCCCGAGAGCTGACAACGCCAGTATCTTCTTATTACTAGCCATCGTATTTTCTTCCATTCAGCAAGTAATGACAACAACGATCCTTCTTGACTACTATCAACACTCTCTCATGAAAACAATGACTGACGACAGCGTGCTCTGTGTTTACTAGGTCTAGAGAGATGTTTCGTCATTTCCGGTTTTCAGTTTTTGGGCGACGATACAGATTAGCGCTGCTTGCTGTCATGGAGACGTATTATGTCTCGCGCACGCCCCGAACGTACGCTCAAGTCGGCATTGCTTCGGTGTGTTCCAAGGCACTTTTTTGAGAGACTTTTTTGAGTCCAACTGCCTTTTCTGCTGATGTCGGCTTGGTGTGTCAGAGCCTTTGAGAGAATTAAAAATTGAGAAAGATCTTTGTGGTCGTTCCCCCCCCAAACAGCATGACAGCTTTGCTCAGAAAACCTTTTTTTCCTAGTTTTACTGGGGAAATTGCTAATGGGGGAAATGGAGCATTTATGAGACAGATATGTACTGCAGCATTGTGAGTTTTTCCTAATGTTTCTTTGACCATGGTGTGGTGGTGCAAGGGTGTGGATGTTGTAGGCCAAACCTCCATGCTGCGAGGGGCAGTGCAGCCCTCTTCTCTCTCTCTACTCTCAAGGTTATACTCCTCATTCTGCTCCCTTTGTGTGCAGATTTTGCCTGCTGCGTGTATTCATTGCACCCATTTTGTGTCGTGTGTATATTTCTGTTGGCCAGAGAAGCAAGTGTATATCACAGCCACTGCTTCCTGAGGTCACCATTCACGTGTGTTTCTTTCACTGTGTGGAATCACAGCCGGCTACAACAGTATTAAGCACTGGGTTCTGCATCCTCAGCTGGAGTAGCAGGCCGACAAATCTGAAAAAAGTTGCCCCTGGCCAGTGGACTGCATTTAGACAATGTCACCTGATATCTTCTAAATTTGTCTTTGATCCATTGGTAGGGTCAACTTCTACCCTCAGCTGACTGAGTGAGCATGTGTTTTTTCTGCTCTTAATTTTTTTAGAAGGACAATATGATTTTGCACTTGAATTGGACATATTGTTTAGGAATATTTAGGAATTGTTTCAGGCTACTTTTCAGGCTAAGTTATAGCTATATTGTGATAAGTGGTGGTAATCTACTAAACACTTTCAAAAAGGAAAATGGTTTGTATTTGTATTTGATTGCTTCTGATGTCATTTTGCATGTTATTTGACACCCACGTTTTTTTTTCTGTACTATGTCCGACTGTAGATGTTTTTTAATGTTTTCAACATTTTTTTTTCCTAGCCGGATTTACTGAACTTCAAGAAAGGTTGGATGGTAAAGCTGGATGAGCAAAGCCAGGTACTTAATGAACTGTTAATCTGCCTTTGTCTGTAAAAAGTAGTAATAACAAAGATAAAATAAAAATGTTATCTTGGTGCCAAATACAGTAAAATAAATCATTATTTTTGTTTAAGTAAAATGTGTTTGAGTAAAAAAAAAAAAAAAAATATTGAAAGAATTGTATGTATCTTACTTCAGATCATCCAGACATATTGACAGTGCAATAAATAAACATTTAGTTTGGGTATTTTTATGAAGTTTCTTTTATGAAAAAAAAAACTCATTATAAAGAAAGTCAAAAGCCAGTTCAAACAGCATCTGAACTGTCCACCTAAAGCACTCTTGAATGTCTCTAGCATTCCTTGGCCTTTACAGGGGTGTGGTCACACTCTGATGTTCATGATCTTCAATTGACTTAAAAGACTAGGGTGGAGCCTGAAGGCTTTAAAATACATCTTAATATGATATACAGAGGCAAAATCTGTGCTATTGTAGAGCAGGTTGTATTGACTGACTGGACATTCAATGTAAGACTACTACTTTTATATATCTTATTATATTAACATGCTGTGTGTGCTGGATGTGAGTGGCTGCTTTACAGAACTCTTATTTTTGTCTTTTTGTTCCTGTACATGTTATAGTGGAAGAAATATTGGTTTGTTTTGACTGATCACAGCCTGAGATACTACAAGGATTCCATTGCAGAGGAGGTAAGCATATTATTTTTTCTTAATACTTTTTATGCTAAACAGTTTTATTTCATGTGTCCCCCCCTGTGTCTCATCTTTGTCTTACCTCAGGCCTCTGACCTGGATGGTGAGATTGACCTGTCTACTTGCTACAATGTAACTGAATACCAGGCTCAACGCAACTATGGTTTCCAAATACATGTAAGAGGCTTTGCCTTCTCATAAAGGACAAATGTTTTTCCTATAAAATGTTCTTGTTATATTCTTCACTCTTTAATTTTACTAGATATAACAATGTTATCCCGGACTACGACGGAATATTAACCTATCATTAGCCCATGCAACAGCATGAAGGGTTTTTCGTGGTTAAGAAGGGTGTGGGCGGGGTTTGGGGGGGGGAATGCATCTTGATACATTTTCAGGCATTAATTTATGGTGAAAACATTGTTATTTATGTCAAGAAAAACACAAAATTCTGGTGGCAGGTAACCGTTCAAAATATTAAATATAATGCAGTAAGGGGGCTTTCACATCCGACTGGACGCACACATATTATAATGCAGTCCAATACAACATAACCACAAATTACAGCCTCAAAATGTACCATGTAGTTATCAACACATAAACAACTCAATAAGTATTCTAAGTAAGGGGTCAACATATCTCATATCTTTATATGTAATTTTGTATCGTGATATAGATGCATTTTATAATGTAGTAAATGTTCTGGAGGTTCTGTGAAGAATCTGTATATGGATAAAATAACCAGTTTTTGGCCAATCCATTGAATAAAAAAATACCTAACAAATAAAGTACTTTACCATATTAATAGAAAAATCAAATAAAGCAGTTCCACAATGGCCCTTATACACCCCAAAATATTAAACGGATAGCTACTACAACAAAATGGCAAAATCTCTGATGGTAGACAAATGTATATAATCTCATGGTATACACTGTCAAAACACCCTCTAAACAAAAACAGAACTTTGAAAATGAAGAATTATTTAATGCTGGTCAGTTGTATCACAATACATATAGGGTAACATCACAACAGGGTGTATATTTCATGGTGCTTTTAAATGTTTAGACCCAGGAGGGAGTGCACACTCTGTCGGCCATGACAGCAGGAATACGTAGGAACTGGATCCAAGCAGTCATGAAGAACGTCAGACCCTCCACGGCCCCTGATGTGGCAAGGTCAGTACAACTATGTCAGCACTATTGCACACATTTTCTTAACTAATAATTCAGCCTCTGATTTAAGCTGGAAATATGATTAACCCATTAGCACTGGCATCATGTTGTGTTACGGCTCCGCATACGGCATTGCAGCTCCGTCACGTCTTCACACAGTCTACTACTACTCTTTCCAACATTTTTTGTGTTTTACAAGCATATTGGGGAAAAAAATGTACAGGTCATTTATGATTGAAATGGTGACAGATACTTTGTCAGTTATTTATATATTGTAATTCCTTCTGTTCTCTCTCTTTTATAGACTTTGGAGAAGTGTCATAAACAAACAAGAAAAACTAGTTTTACTATGTGTACGTAAAGATAAAATCAATAACTAATAAAGGCATTCAATACGAAATTTTTTAATTTGTTAATAGATTATTAATAATAGGTGTTATATACATTCCAGGGCTTGACATTAAGCTTTTTCAGCCGGGTTGAGATGTCCAGTACTTGCTCAAACTTACACGTCGAAATAGACAATGTTGGTCTATTAATCAACAGGGATTTGGACAATTATTATAATTTATTAATGTATGAAACATACAAATACCAGGTAACAATTATATAGCCGAGACCTCCGTGCCTTAACGACCGTTATCTACCGGACCGTGGATTTCGGTGCCTCTTAAATGCCTGCGCTTCTCTCTGATGCTCCGCAAACGGATGTTAGAGGCAACTGAAACATCGCCGCACGGGACGCTAGTTAACACTACACTCGACAGTAGGTAACGTTAGCCTACCGTTAGCTAGCAGCTGGAGTAAACACGGTTACAATGCTGACAGCTAAACGGTGTAAAAGTTTGTCTGTATGTAACTGTGTAGGATTGGTGCTTCTTTTAAAAAAATAAAATAAATATATATATATATAGCACCGTTTTAAAAGTATCGTTTTAGCACCGGGAAAATGTTGTTTTCCCTTTATTTTCTTCTCGGGGGTGGGGGGGGTGTCACCTTTTTCAGCCCTTCTGAGTTTGCAGGTATGTTCTTAGCTGAAGCCGACAACGGGACAATATTTTTATTTTATATTGGCAATGCAAGCTGAAGCGACGTAGCAGATGACGTTGAGAAGTTGCAGTGAGGAATATTTTAGGAGCACCATTTTCGGCAGTGCAGAAAGGTAGTGGCCCACGCTAACTTAGTGTTGAGCCGGGAAACATGGCTAAAAGAGCTCTACAGCGAACAGATGTGCTGGGCGAGCCGTCAGTCGGTGGAAGCTAACAGAAGCTAGCTTGCGTAAGCTGACAGCTGACCAACGCTACCAAGTGATCGGCGGAGACAGGGAGTACATGTATTTGAAAGAGTCCGGTAGTCATGGCAAACGAAGGTCCAGTCGGGAGTTTAAAGTGGACTGAAGTCCACTGTGGTCTGAAGGGCTAATCCTCGCTAGATCACTAGCTAGCTAGCGGTAACTGTTAGTCGGGAGGTTGACAGCTCGCTAGCCAGCTGAAGCTAACAGTCGATTGATGGTGAGTAACGTACGTTACACAGGCTGGCAGCAGCACAGAGTCCAGAGTTGATAAGTGGGGGGGGTATAAAGGTGTTGAGAATGACCAACACCTAATCTTAAACTTAAGGTACTTAATTTACTACGACCCGATCAGAGGTTACTTAAATTGGGACGTTCAGTCAAAATCCAGCACATCACCTTCAAACGGGATCTCCGTTTGCAGGGTTCAAGCTGGACCCTCCCGGTGATCATCCTGTCTGGGGGACCGGCTGCACAGTGAGAAGCCGCTGCTGACAGGGCGCAGAGCTCTGCCGGAACTCCGACTGCTGTCTGTCCGCGCGGCCGTCTGACAGCTTCAGTGTTAAATTGAGTTGATTGATTGAAAACGTCTCATTATCGCGGTAAATAGTAGTCTAATTCGGTACAGTTGGTTTTAACGCCTGGTGCGAAGTGTAGGCCTAAACATGGATTTCTCTGCAACGTCATCACTGCTTGCGCACGCAACCGGGGGGCAGAAAGAAGACGTGTTTCGTGTAGCTAGTAGTAGTAGCAGCATAGTGTAAGTCAAAATGGCAAGGAGTTGTTGCGTGGTAAATTGCACAAACAGAGCCAGTGATGGGTGTCTGATGTTTAACATATCTAGGGGGAAGCATGCTTTTGCCAAAAACCGGCGGAGGTTATGGCTTCAAGCCATAAGAAGGGCAGATTGGGGTCATATGCAAGAGGCTCCCATTGTATCAATCAGAAAAGTTGCAGCTTGTTCAGTTGTTCAGCTAATATCTACCTGTCAGGGCTGTAGTACTCGAGTCCGGACCGTAGATAGTTAAAGGTCCGTACTCGAGACAAGTTTAGACTGCTAGCTAAAGCTACGCCGATGTTTTGCTAACGTTAGCGCAACAGCGTTAGCCTAGCCTGCTAGGTAAATATTACAACTGCCTTTGGAGTTTCTTATATCTGCGTCCACGTTGTCAACATTAGACCTGTGGCGTTAGTGCTCCTTTTGTACCATAATGTTATTGAATAAAATATTAAGCTTCGCTCCTACGAGATAGGTGGGTTTTTATTACGTTACACACAAAGCTAACTGGCTATAGTTAGCCTATATGCTAGCGGACATTAGCTAACGTTGCCGAGGCAGCGGCAGTAGAGTTTCGGCGAGCTAACCACGACAGTGTTGTCGCCCTCTCGCCCACAATCAACCTCTGCTGCTAAAAACAGTCAACCTGCAGTGATGTTTGAAATGGAGACACATATCGTACCTTTCGCCCGGGAATCCTGGCCATTATTTTAAGGCATAAACCAACCATAGGGGTGCACTCAGGGGTAACCCTGCTGCTAACATTGGCTGTTACATTAGCCTAAAACGATAATTATAGCCATACATATATATCACAGTAACACTGGAAAATTAAAGACAGACAAACAGATCCAACTAAAATCACGTTTATTGAGTCAGCAGTTATATACAAACAATAAGGAAAGCTTAAATACTTAAGGTTGTTGCAGTAGCGGACCAGCTCACCAATCTGGCTTTCTGCCCCTGGTATGCGCACGCACCCTGTAATGTTTGTAAACAGGAAACCCGTCTATAGGAGTACACATGAAAACCCTGAACAAGCAGCGTCGCTCTGCTCCGTCTTTCTGCTGTGCCCCATTCACGTAGTAGTTTTACACTATGTAGGTTAAACTCTGCAATTAATCCGCGGTTCACATGTATGTATGAACTGTGGTGGTCCGTTACACTGTAGGCTATATTCAACATCACTGATTAAGTAGCCTAAGTCAATCCTACATTTTTCAACTTGGGAGCAAAACATGCTCCTTGGGGGGAAAAAGTTACCATAAAGCCCTGTTCATGCTAATTAAACAACTGGATCTTGGGGTAAAGTGTTGTTGTATCTGACCCATTATATTTTGTATTTTGAATTGTTACCTGCCACCAGAATTTTGTGATTTCCTTGCAATAAATATTGACATTTTACCATAAATTGGTGCCTAAAAATGTATCAGAATGCAGTCTTTTACTTTTGCAAGTCTTTTACCCTCAAAATTTCCTGGGGGAGGACCCCCAGACCCCCCCCCCCTGCTTTGTGTGTTCCTGCAAAGACAAATTCTGAGCAAGGAAAAACCCTGAAGTATAATCATAGACAGCCATAAAAAACATTTAAATTGCAGAGTTAGAGTTAAAACGGATGAAAAGATGGAGATTCAGACAGACAGTATGTACAGTGTCAACAGAGAGAAACACGGACAATCAAACAGACAGTGACAACATACCTACATACTGTAGAGAATGACAGTAACAGCATACAAAAGGCATAAATAAAAAATTGTTATAAACGTGTGCTCTTTAAAAGTAGAAAGCCTTGTTTGCCAGTTACATTAAATGTTTAAAAATCTGTTACATAAGGTACTGCTTATATTATTTCACCATCTGTACACAAATGTAATTTGTGTGTGTGTGTGTGTGTGTGTGTGTGTGTGTGTGTGTGTGTGTGTGTGTGTGTGTGTGTGTGTGTGTGTGTGTGTGTGTGTGTGTGGTAGTAAGGAGAGAGAATGGGAGAAGAAAGTTTGTGTGAGGTGGACCTGGTCACCACAGACCCAAATCTTCTCAGCTGTTGCTACTGTCATATGCTGTCTCTTCATGTGGCACATTATTTATATTATAACAAGGTAATGCAATGTGTAATCAAGTGATGACTGATTAACAGTAATGTAAATGCTAAATGCCCTAATACCTGTTGATACTACAACAATGCAAAGTATAGGCTCAATTTCTCCATTTCTTTGCATAAAACTCTCCTGCCATTTAATGGTTTATTTTTCAAGCCCCGCCCCCACATAACAAATCCCAATTTAACCCCTGCATACAACGTTCTATGCAAGTAATATGCATTTAAGCAGCAATTTCCAACTGATTCAAACAGGGCAAAAGACATCACTGCGACAATTGGTACATTTATAGCCGTGGATATGAGACCCTGCTCTGTTGTGGAAAACGCAGGTTTTACGAACATGGTTAAAGTAATTGAGCCCTGTTAGACTATTCCTTCACAAGCCCATTTCAGCCAGACCGTAATTCCTGCTTTGTACAAAAAAACAAAAGCCCAATTGTCTGAAGCACCAGCTGTTGCTCTGACAGCAGACGTCTGGATGTCAAAGGCTACACAAGCTACAAGCTATCTGACTGTAATGTGTATATTTTTTTTATAAGGAGCTGTTTTTGTTTTATATGCTGCTAAGAAGACACCCCAGAAGATGGGCCAAGTATAGCTCTGTCATTGTTCAAAGTAAAAAAGATCATATTTTATGATATTAGTTTTAATAAATAAAAAATGTGTAAAAATCAAGTAAATTGCTCTGGCATTTCTTTCTTTTTGCTGTATCGAAAACGTACCGAACTGTGACACCACTGTCTCGTATTGAACCGAACCTTGAATTTTGTGAACCGTTCCACCCCTACTATCTAGAATAACACTGAAAACGACAACACTGCATGTTCTTATTATGTTATGTGGCAAATAAGGGCCTGTCTTTGCATTTTTCAGTCAATGTCAGTGGGGATCTGGGGCCTTGTTAAAGAGGCTGACTGCAGAGGGGAAGAAACTGTTTTTATGTCGTGAGGTATTGGTCCTAATGGACCGCAACCTTCCGCAACCAGCTATAAACTCACTAAATGTCAAAAAAGGAAATATTCTTAGACCCATTTTCCTTATTAAACAGAAAAATGCAACCGGACACCTTCTGAATTCAAGTTTCTCTCTTTCACTGGACTAAGACTAGCTTAATTCCCTTGTTAACTCATCAAAACACTCTTCGTTCAAATGACCGAAACAAAATAAACCAAAAAAGTCTTGGGTTAGTCTTTCAACTGTTCCAACAATTACCAACTCTGGTTTGGTCGATACAAACCCTTAATTTACAGAGTTAACGTTAGATGTGAAAAGAAACAGCCATTATATGCTAACCTCAAAGCCACCAGACTTCAGTAAAAGTAATTTTACCTCACTGATCGGAATCAAATTGAACCCCAGCCAGACTTAGCCTTAGTACACACAACTAAGTGAGCTGCTGGGGGCCAGCAACGGCAGAGAGGCAGCGGGGAAACATCATATAGTGCCAGAACATTTTCACATATAACTCGGTTATATATATATATATATATATATATATATATATATATATATATATATATATATATATATATATATAACACAAGTTTCTCCAGCAAAAATAGACAGGGCAAACAAAGTTGAGTGGAAAAGAGTTACTGATGGACTTTAGCCCAATACCAGAATGGCAGCAGATTGTCTCTGACAGGTGCAACACACCGCATCCACTGGACATTGGGGTTAAGGAGTCTGATAGCAAGACTATCTTTTGGGACATGGACAGTGAGCATTTTGAAGCTAAAACTTAATTGCCTGCATTTGTTACTGCCTTTCAGCTCAACTGAGGATCATGGCTCCTCTCCTTTAGATGGTCTGGTTAGGCCAGACATCACCCAGGACTTTCTCTGTTCTGAGGCCTCATCTGTGGAGAGAGAATCCACTCCAGGTATCATAAAGAGCCGGGCACGTGACCGCAGAAGAGAAGGCCGCTCTAAGACCTTCGACTGGGCAGAGTTTAGACCCATTGCTCAGGCTCTGGCTCAGCAGCGGGCTCAAGAGGCCGAGAGTCTCCAGCTAGACCTGGGAGAGCTGGAGCGCAGTCGGAGAAGAGAGGAGAGGCGGAAGAGGTATGAGTCTGTGACTAGCTCACCAGTGGAGCAAACTTCCGTTAAAGAAGTAGGGAGGACAGACTGTGAGAGTGGAGAGGGAGTCGTCGAACAAACCGATTCATTAGCTCCCACGTCTTTGGAGAGGCAGCAGAGGGTGGAGGAGGTGATTGAACAACACTGGCAACAGGTTGAGAAGACACCCATACGGGAGGAGAGGAGGGTGCCTCTGCCCGCCACAGTGCAACCCAGAGAGGCTGTTGAGCTGGACCAGCTACTGGAGAATTACAAACAAGGGGTATGTTTAGTCTATTTATTTAATATCAACTTTAGTAAGTGCACACAGCAAATTGCAAACCAGGGTAACAATAAGCAGTACATGAAATAAAATGAAATTGAGTCTCTCATAACGTGACTACATTTTCTTTTATCACGGCGGCACATTAGGGTTGGTTCCAGTTTTCTAAAATTGGGTAACTGGTCATGTAACTTCCTACTATCCGTCAACTACCAAGCTACCTGTTAGCTTCTTCTCTAAAATTAACACAAGGTCATCACCTAGATTGTTAATGTAGAAAAAGACTTGCTCCTGCTGTTTCATGAACATAAAAACACACAGCCCATTCCTTATAATTTCAAATAACAAAACTGATAGTAGTGTTTCTACTTCCACAAAAACATATTTGGCAGAAAACACAAACACCAGCATACAGAGGGCATATTAACCAGGAAACAGGACACGTATAGTGCGGTCGGCACAATATTGGTTGGCACAAGGTTGAGTACTTGCTCTGGATGAGGGGAAGGCTAAAGCACGTAGGTAGAGAGGACAGATATATACGGTCCAGCAGTATTAATTAGGGCCCGAGTGCCGACAGCGGCGAAGGCCCTATTGGAACTGAAGGAATTATTATTATTACGGCAAATGAATTGGCTTTTTGAGGGGCTTAACATATTCAAAAACTCACCAAATTTGGCGGTCGCATCAAGTCTGGTGAAAATTTACGTATTTTAAGGGTTTCGGGAATAGGTGGGCAAAAATGGCTCGATAGCACCCCCTAGTGGCAACAGGAAGTAGGCCTAAACGTCAAGGTGCTATACTTTAACGAACTCCTCCTAGAGATTTCATCCGATGGACTTCAAACTTGGTGTGTATCTTCTCAACACCTTAAAGATGAAAAGTCATTAAAAGAGAAACTTTTCGTCAGACGGTGTGGGCGTGGCGGCCATTTTGAGTGTTTAGCGATGAACAAAAATTGTTGTAACTTGAGTGTACGTGGTCATATCTGCCCGAAAATTCTCACGATTGACAAGGGTCCAGGACTGAGGACACCTACAGGCCAAATTTGACTTTTGGTCATAAGGCAGATTTCCTGTTGCCAGCGGGGGGCTGGCAACAGGAAATCTGCCTTATATGACAAACATCATCCGATTTAAATGAAACTTATAATGTGTGGTCTACATGTGATACTGAGCCGGCCCCTATAATATAACCACACCCACTTGCTCAGGCCACGTCCCCTTTCATAACATTTGAACCGTTTAAGGTAGACCCTTGTGTGAGGTATCAATGAACTCAGCAGAGAGTTCCTTCTTCATTGGTGATGGTTTGGCCCGCCCCTATGCTTTAGCCATGCCCCCTTTCATAAATGCTGACCCATATAAGGTAGAGTCTTGTGTGAGGTATCATTGAACTCAGCAGAGAGTTCCTTTTTAATTGGTGATGGTTTGGCCCGCCCCTCTGTGCTTAGCCACGCCCCTTTCATAAATGGTGACCCGTTTAAGGTAGAGTCTTATGTGAGGTATCATGAACTCAGCAGAGTTCATCTCTCCATTAGTTCATGTATATATATCAGTCCCTCCAGGATTTTGCATCCTTTTGTTTTTTTTTTTAGATTGTTGCGGCCCAAAATGCCTGATTTTGCAGAGCTTTTGTAAAAAATTACGATAAAAGTTGTCAGATAAAAAGATAAATGTCTTTTGTATGTTTGTTGCAATGAAGTTGCGGGAGACAATGAAAGTTGACAGAACTTCACGAGATTAATAATACAAAATATTCCCCCTGCTGCTCCTGCAGATAGAGGACCTGAAGGCACAGTTGGAGAGCTGTCACCAGCAGCTCCTTGACTCAAACAAGCACAAGCAGGATCTGGAGCTCCAGCTGAGAATGGCTCTTGAAAGAGAGCAGGGCATCCGGACAGGTTACATTTCTCCGGTGAGTTATAATCTCTGTGTATTCAGTGTGCAGCTGCATTGCTCTGTATGTTACTCTGCTATGATGGGACATCCTGTTGTAGATTCCATGCTATTTCTCAATTGAGCAGTGTTTTCTCCTCCATTTTGTAACATTCTTTGCATGTTGTATTTTAATGTAAGAAAACATCAAACAAACTGACATCAAAGCAACACAATAGCTACAGATATGTGCCTTTGCATGAGTTCATTGCATGTAAAACAACAAAAACAAAAAAGAATATTTATTACTACAGCTTACCACTTAGCTTCTACTAGTTAATCTCCTATCTTTGTGTCATATCTGAACTCATGCTAGCAGTTACTTCAGTATTGCGTTAATTTTGGACCAAGGAACTCAAGTTTTGTGGTTGATGATGTGACTTTCTGAGGATTATTTCACTCTAAATGAAAAAGAGAATTAAAAAAAAAAAAAATTTAAAGGTTCTACATATGAGATTTTAAGCATTCATTTTGCAGCAAACAACTATTTGCTATGTAAAGATGTAGTGGCCGTGCATGCATGTTAGTGTGCAAGTGAGTCCCTTCCTTTGAAACTGTTGCCCGCCCCCCGTTTTTTACAAAGAGACTAAAGGCGCTTTTACACCTTTAGATCGTTGGACTTGGTGTGCTTAAGGGCATGGCAGGCTTACAACATTGTTTAATTTTTCAATTGGTTCATTAGTCTTCACACTGCACTGTCAAGTGTAAACAAATGTCAGGCTGTGGAAACGAACGAAAGTAAAGGAGAGGGCGAGCCGCAATGAAAGGGATAGATTATGATGTGTTACACAGACGAGGAGCATATAGTCATTATTGGGTGGCGGTAGCTCAGTCTGTAGGGGGTTGGGAACTGGAGGGTCGCTGGTATAAAGCCGGTGACACACCAACCGGACGACCGACCTTCGGCAGAAAAGGCAGTCGGACTGACTGCCTCCCCGAGTTGGCCAAAAAAAGTGCCTCGGAACACACCGAAGCGATGCCGACTGCCGACGGCAGCTGATTGGATGAACGCGTCACGTGGGTCTGGTTTCTCTGGAAATTCAAAGCCAGACTGTCATGGCGGCTTGTTCAGAATACGATCTCATATTTTACTAAAATAGTTCACCGAAACGTGTTTCTGAAAACATTTTAAGCGAGAAATAGGCCATGTAGTTGCTGAATCTGTCTTAATTTCAGATCGACAAAGGTCAGTTTAAAAGATTTTCGTCAGATTTTGAGAGGCGTTAGTCACGCTAATCTCGCTCGTCATTTCCAGGTTAGCTTAAATGCAGGCTAGTAAATGCAAATTTAAATTTCCTATATTTAGGACAGATCACGTTCTCACCTAACGAAATAATAGCGAAGATGTGCATTCTCTTGCTTGCCTAGTATACTTACCTCGTCACTTAAAATTGTTCACTAAAGGTTAACTTTATTCCGTTGTTTATCTCGTTTTGTCCAGGGGCCGCTTTCTCTGTGTGTCAAACACCTTGCTGAGAAAACTGCAAGGAACAATGTTTCCATTGCACTTTGTAACATTTTGTTTTCAATGATGCACCAACTTTTCCACCTCAGCCAAGCAAAAACTTGTTGCAGTATTTTGACTTTTTATTTTATTTCTGGTGTTTCTACCTTTTTTTTCATAAAATTCAAAATATACATAAAAAAGGTGGATAGAAATACAGTTGTTGTCATCTCCTAAGTCATATGACAACCATGCCTCCTTTAAGCGTCGGATATACTCGCATGCAACACCGTGCGTGGGCCTCTGTAGATGGCGCGCGCTACGAGCATGCACGGAGACGTTTATGCTTAACGTATTGTTCGTTGCAGTATTCCCCCGAAACACCAGGGGGCAGACAAACAAAATAATCTGTGAATAAGGCAAGAAGTAGTAGAGAAGAAGAGACCAGAAGTAAAGGAAACAGTAGTAAACACATCCATGATAAACACAGACGAACTGCAAAACATTACAATTATCTACTCTTATTAACATGACTGTCGTTTATCTCCAAATAGAAACTACTGTCTGCCAGTAACACTGTTAAGAACACTCTTTCTATGAAGCCATTATTTTTTAGTTTTGACAATGTGATCTCTCATGCTTTTCCACACTCTGCAGCAAAATGTTTATTCTTTTCCAAGTGTGGTGTCTATAGCTTTGACCACATATTAAAGTCTGTTTGACTCTCTGTTGTCTGTACATGAAGAATCACGCACGTTTGTAGAGGCGAACCTGCTCTTCACCAGCCGACCATGTTGAACTGAAAGCACAGTGGGTGCGTAGTTACAAAAATTCAGAGGGGCATGACCACGTGCTGCGACAGCTTGCCGAGCCTTCGCGCTGGAAACGACAGCTGTTGTGACGTCATTTTATGGCGCGTGTGCCTTGCACCGGGAACACCGATGCTACTATGAACCTAGCTTTACAGTTTACACTTATACAATGGAAAAGTGCAAGTGGGGTATGGAGTGGAAAATAGTATTTTGAGTTATCATTTAAAAGTATATAGTTATTTAATTATTATGTATTTTCAATTTGTTTCTATTTTAGGTTCTTACATTTATAAATGTGTAAAGGTGCCCTGCCACATGTATTTCATTACTTTCTAGCGTAGTATAGAAAGCCTGCAGGAAGACTCAGCTCGATTTGTGCCAGTTCTCATTAATATTCAACGAGCTAAGCTGCTTGACTCTGATTGGCTAACAGCTAGCCAATGAGAGCCTGGCTATCAGCATCCTGTACCCAGCGCAACTGGGCGAGCTCATGAATAGTAATGAGCTCAGGCAACACAACGTCAGACTAACCAGTTTTTGTAATTGGCCTGATTTCGCCGCTTATTTCTTTTCAGTGACTAGCGCTGACAGAGGAGGTAGCAGTTCATTTTCACATTCACTACATAACACAAACACATATGGACCTAACATATTTCAAAAAATACAAGTAAAAACGGTTTTGTGTGGCAGGGCACCTTTTAAATTACTGTTTGATCATATACATTTCATATACTTGGTAATATTTAATTATAGCCTTATTCTTTGTAAGGCTGTAACTAAAATATTTTCATTGTCGATTAATCCGTCATAAATCGGTTAGTTGTTTGATCTATAAAAGGTCAGAAAATGGTGCAAAAATGCCCAAGATGACGTCCTCAAGTATCTTGTTTTGTCCTCAACTCAAAGATACTCAGTTTACTGTCATAGAGGAGTGAAGAAACTAGAAATCCGAGCTGGAAGCTGGAATCCGAGAGTTTTTGAATGACTCAAACCGATTAATCGATTATCAAAATAGTTGGTGATTCATTTAATGGTTGACAACTAATCAATACATTTTTGCAGCTTTAATTCTTGGTAGTACTTGGCTAAAATTAGTTGATCACTGTATTTTTTAAATTTAGATGAATTTGGAGTGATTGTATCATCCATGGTCTGGCACATTAGCTTTACTTGCTAAAATGTTTGGCTCAACATGTATGAATGATAACTTCTTTGCTTGTTTTCTAATTATTTGCATGGACGCCAGATTCTCATCTATTAACTGCTACAGACCACCCATTTGTTGTTCTTTTAACAAATATTGTTTAATATGTTTGATGGAATGTCTGTGCTTGTGTGTAGATGTATGAATGGTTTTGAGGCTGAATGATTACTTTTATAGATGATTCAGTTGGTTACGGTTGAGTTAAGTTTTGCTGCGATTTTTAGATTGTATGCAATTGTTGTCTTGGTTTTGGTTTGAGAAATAGAATAGTTAAGTGACTTACAATGAATTATCAAAAAAGTTTGAAAATATAAATGGACATTAGATTTTAGTCTGATAATACTCACTATCGCCACTCAGAAAACAATTGTTTTGGTGCAAGACATGAGCTTGGACCAGAGAATGAAGAAAATGTGTTTTAAGGACCTGGTATGCCTTCCATCCCTAAGTAAACCATCAAGCTGAAACTAATATCGCATTACTTACCACGTGAAATAACTTTAACCATTTAATGTGCATGCTCTGTTGTGGTTAACTAACCCTGGCCATTTAATCTCTTTCATTTGCTTTGAATTGAAACTTAAGGTAATTTGAATTTGTTTTGAATCACTGTTAATTTACATAATTTCTGATTATATGGGAAATCATTTTGTAATGTCACTTTTTGAATGAGGAAAATTATTGGTAGTTAACATTGAAAATTATTAGCAAGCTTTGTGTCTCCCCTGCTGTGTGTTAACCAACTGTCTGGTCCCCTTTTCCAAGCTGGAGCACCCTTTGGGTCTGGAGGCTGATGTGACGCCCCAGACGAAGAGGCCCGAACTGGTTAGTTCTCAAGCACAGAGTTTAACAAAGAAGTACCAGGAGACCAAAGAGCTCCTAAAGCTGCAAGAGCTGAAAAAGCGCAATATGCAGGCACAGCTTGGCCTTTCGCTTTCTCACCTCCCCGTCAAGGAACCTTACTTTTCTGAACCCCCAAATCTATCCATTCCGGAAAACCCTCCCACTGAACTTGTCCAAAAAACTGTTAGCTTCCTGCTCCAGGACAGTACAGAGTCAATTCAAGAACTTGAAGACTTGATAGCTGGTCAACCTCTGTCCCTAAAGGAGCTTGCAAAATTATTGAAATTCCATAGTTATAATGAAGAGAGAGCAGAGAAACATCAACTTCAGAAGCTCTTGGAGACCTGGAATTACCAGCAAGAGATAGAAAATGAAACATTAAAAAAGAGTTTAGCCAGGGCAGGAGAAAGCATCCATGAGTACAAAGCCCGTCTTCTAACCATGGAGGATTTGGTGGGGAAGGTTCAGAAGCAAAGTTGTGAAAGCCTAAAAAGCCCCTACGGCACGCTTTCAGAAATTGAAAACCATTCAGAGACGAATGAGGTGACAACTGCAATGCTCTCTCACAGGGTTAAACTTTTAACTAGTGAAAATGGGGCATTGAAGCAACGTTGTCAGGAGATAGTGAATCAACTGACTGAGGCTGACAGAGAAATTGACAGACTAAAAGTTGAGCTGATCAGCCAGCAGGGCGGAAAACAGCATCACCTGGTCATGGAAGAGATGAAAATAATGAAGGCTGAGCTGGCTGAAAACGAGGCAAACGCTATAGACAGGGAGTATTACGAGAGGGAGCTGAATGAGAAATCCTTGAGGCTTCATGAAGCTCTGATTACATTAGAGGAGCTTGGTAACAGCCTAAAAGATACTGAGAAGAAGCTGCAGTTGAAAGAGGCCACACTGAAAGGTCTAGGCTTTCACACAGATTATGAGGACAAGGAGTTACACCCAGATAAAGAGCAACTAAAAGAGCTACTTGAAGCCTCACAAGCAAAATTATTTGAGATGGAGGCAAACCTACGGTCTACAGAGCAGCGCTGTTTGGAACTAGAACTCAAGAACAGTGAACGTATCACACTTAACCAGGAATCTGAGAAAGTCGGTAGAGAGAAGCTAAGAGAAGCAGAAAACAAAATAAGAAAGCTACAAGAGAAGTTAGAAATAAAGACAGCCAGTGTTGAAAAGACACTTAGTGAGTGTGTTGAGGCAGGAGAGAAGCATGTTAATGATAAAGGACTTATAAAGCAAGTAGTAGAAGAGATTGAGATGAGGTCTGAGGCAATTAATCAGGTTTTAGAGATGTTGGCAAAGGTAGATGTTAATGTAGAGAAAACGCTCAGTGATTTAAAAAGCACTTTATTTGGTTATTCGAAAGAAGAGCCACTCTGTGTGAGTCAGTCAGACATGAGGTTGGTAATCGAGGGAGAGTTCTGGAGCCAGCTGTTGGGTTCATCTGAAATCAGAACCGAGGAAAACAGACACAGCTGTGAAAGACGTGTGGCACAACAGATGATGGCACAGAAGCACTTGATGCTCTTGATTAAGAGAACTTGTTCACAAGCAAAAGTTGAGAGAGAGGTTGTGACAGAGCAAGATTTTGCAGCCATGTACAGATGGCTTGATAACGAAACAAATGATCTCATTCTTAAAGAGTTAACTGAGACCTTGGAAGCAAGATCAAATGGTTTGAAGCAGATTGCATCCAGTGTGAACTTGGCCAAAGATGACCAACTTGTGTCTTTGGCTCTAACGAGCTTTGATTTTGGTCAAGAACTGAAACAGTCCTCTGAACATCTGTTTGATGCCCTTAAAGAAGCCTACATGTCTTATGTGATCACTAGGCTGAAAGTCCAACATGAGAAAGAATTAAAGCAAAAACAGATAGAAGTTCAGATTGGTAGCTTGGATTGTTCAAATTGTCCTAAATTGAGAGAAGCCACCAGAGATCTTGAGTCCAAACTGTCAGATCTTCAGAATCAACTATCTGAGACTTCTTTGAAAACTGCCACAGGGCCAAAAACTTTGATCCAGTTCGATGGGGAGCCCATAGACTCATTGGATAAATGCACTGAGAATGACATGATAGCCAGGCATAGGAAGGAGCTACGAGAGGTCAAAGACAGCTACGAGCAGGAAGCTGAAAAGTTGAGGCAGGAAATCGCTAAGGCCAGTGAAACACTGCGTGTCTGTTCAGAAGAAAATGTGAAAGAGATCGACTTGCTGACGAACTGCGTGGAGAATCTGAAGAAGAAGCACGAGATGGAGAGGACAAACCTCATGGAGAGGTTTGACCGGGAAATGGAAGAGCTGAGAAGCATGATGAGTCCGGCAAACCCTGACGAGGACAGACCAGTGCATCATGCCTTGGCCCAAACATCCACCCTGAAGGAGCGCATTCAAGAGCTGGTCATCCAAGTCTCAGTCATGACCCAAGAGATGAGACGGCGCGAAGAGCAGGGAGATATTACGACTCTACGGCTGAAATACGAGAAAGACCTGGAAAACCTGAAGGTGGAAGCGCTCCTTGTCCTTGCCGTCCTCCATCTGTGATGCCTTGTGTTCCTTTGTGACATTCCCAGATCCCCCCCCTCCTTCCCCAAACCCCACTCTCCTTCCTAAACTCGCTTCCCCTACTCTTGCTCTTTATTCTGTGAACCACTTTTCTTCTGTGTTGCATGAAAACTAACCTCCTATAGGTTTATGTGATAATTGACTCTGTAGTAGTCGTGTACTGAGGAACCCATTTTGTTGGAGGTTTCATCAGTTTTAGAACTTTGAGTAACTGGAACGTTAAATTAGCCAAAACAAAAAATCAACAGAAGTCATCAGATTCTTTTACACCACCTCATCATATATGCCTATTCTCCTCTGAAATGAGTTCCTCTGGTTTTAGTTCAATGTGTTTATAATCTAACCATTTAAAATAAAAATTTAAATTGTTTACCCTTTTTAACACTTTTGAACTTTTGAATAACAATTATCATTTTGATTATTTTAGCTATGAGCTTAATTTGGGTCTGATGCCTTTTCTTTGGTCTGTTTCTACTAACAGTTTCATTTTAATCCCTACTTTTTCTGAAAAACAGTTGATGACATATTTCAATTATTTGACTAAGTAATTTTAACTCAGGGTCTACTTCTTGCTTTTTTCAAGCTCTCAAGTGCATCTCACGCTCATCAGCAGAAAATTAAGTTGTTGGCTCAGTTGTGATGACGTAACTCAAGTATGGAACTTATGGGACAACTCCACGAATAAAGTTGTTAAACTTCATTTACAGGTGGAGGCAGTAAAATGTTGTTGAAAGCTCTGGAAAAAGCTAGTAAGCGGACCTTGACTTTATTTTGTAAAACTACTAGTCACAAGGTCAGGAATAAACCTTCAGGTGTGGTCTTTCGTACTTGTCATGATAAAGGGTCAGTTCACCCAACTAACTAAAATACATATTTCCTCACTTACCCCTAATGGCATTTGGCCAAGCAGATGGAGGTGAAAGGAACGCTTTTTTTTAACTGCCGGATATTTGAACGGGGTTCAGGGGGTTATAGGTGAAAAATGAGTAATTAAGCCCAGTGTGAACCAAGATGGCCAACATACTTTTATCAACTCCCATATTGACATGGCAGTGTACAACATTACAGCTTCACTCTTCCATTTACCCATCACAATAAAACTTAAATTCACTCAGAGCATTTTGCTAAGAGGCAATCCAGTAAAATAACTTACACAATTCTTTACACTAGATATCAAACAAAGGCCAGTAATCTGCTGTGAGCTGTAAATTCACCATTTAAAGCAGAAGGCGGAAGATGCATTATATATATTATACCTGACCAGGCAATGCCTCTCTTTCTCTGGCAGCTGCCTCCGTCTCACTCAAACTCACTCTGGGTCTGGTTCTGCAGCTGCCCGTCGCTGCCCTCTTTACCGAGCGGACGGGATGAATTAGTGTGGTGGAATGATTTTACCCCAAAGAGCAGCGTAAAAGCAAAGAGCGTTCACTCTGACTGAAAAAAAATATATGAATATTCACCTTTCAGGGGGCAGCCCTATAATGTTGTTTATGGTGCTCAAGGCAACCAAAAAGATTACATTTAATTAAAACTCAACAGAGTGTTACTCATGGCTGTAGACACTTTACAGCACCCTTTACCCTTGGTAAACAGTTTCTTATAAATAATTTTCATAGCAACATGGTCCCTGGAATATGTCCCTTGTTGCTGTTGAGGTTTTTTTTTTTTTAAATGTAATATTTTAATGCTTTACCTCAGATGAGATTTATCTCTATTTTTTTATTGGAGTAGTTGGAAAAATTCCAGCAGTGTATATCTCAAAATCTCAGCAAATCAAACAAAGCTGCATCTGCATGGCTAGAAACCACAAGGGATATATAGGGAAATGTGTTTTTGAGATTTGTGTGAACCAACTCCTTAAGGCATGGTCAAATTCAACTTTAGTTTAAAATGGTTTATTATTAGCATTTTTGCATTTAAAAGATAAGGCTGGTGTTATTCCAAATTTCTCTTACTGTCAACAAATCCGATGAAAAGACCAAAAGCAACAATGTGTTAAGTCCTCCAGTGTGTTAGTCTCCCTACTTTCTCACTTCCTCACCCTGGCTCTCTGCCCTAAGACCATTGGTCCTACCAAAGACAAACTGGTAACAAATGTATTCTTTTCTGTCTTTCTTTTTTGCTTCGACTTAAATAAAAGGCGTATTTCTAATTTGTTAGGTGAAGTCCTTTTAATTTAAAGTTAATATCAAAGGTACTTATAAAATGGTAATGGAATCCAATCCAAGAAATAAAAATGTTTTAAAAGAATTACAAGAAATCAGAGTTTAGACACGATAATCTTTGACTCGGAGCAATGGAGGCCAAATGACGTTAGAATATTCCTTCTAAAAAAACACAGGTTTGAATATATTTGAATAACTATTTTTGGGCATTGTGTCCATAAGAGGGCTAACCAATACAATCGGAGACATAACTACAACATTTATTTTAAAAGATCTACACACCTACACATTACAAAATAAATAATAAATTAATGTTCTATATAATGTTTCGGGACCAGTGGCCCAGGCCCACCCTAGAACATGCAAGGCAGACACCGGCGTTAGTGCTGTTTAGTCAAATTTATATTCAAATTTAGAATATTCGTTGACAGCCCTAGTTTGGTGTAGAGACAGAGTGGTAACTTTGTGACACAAAGATCAGTACTTTTTAAGGTTTGACTTAGTGAGTTTTATTTGGGGTGCAGTGTTAAACAGTTTTGGATGCTCAGACAGTCAATCTTATGTCTTGGCTAACTAAATACTCTGCAGTGTCTGAATAGTGAGTCCATGACCCCGCTATGACCCAGGATATCTTAACACACAAGATACATAGCCTCACATGCTTCTAAATAAAGCTTGTGCGTGGTCTGATGTCAGAGGAGGAAGTTTACATTTGCTCTGTGCGGGAGATGTTTCAGCCTCACACACTAGGTTCCTGGGTCTGAGCTCTCGGGGTTTATCCCTGTAAAAACACACTGGACCTCCATTTCCCCTGTTTGGCTGGAGCAAGACAGGGACGCATGCCAGGGCAGAGCCGTCGGCTGAGTCCTCAGATTAGTTGCAGTGAATAGAGGCCGGAAGCAGGACAAGGTTTTTAGCTAGTCTAGTGGAAAGGCCATTGAAATCTCTTCTTGTGGAAACTTGCACTGTAGTTATAATAGCAGTGTAGTGGCTTTTTTAAAAAGTGTGTTGACTAGTATTCTTTTTTTCTTCTCTCTTTCTCCATACCACCCAATGGTGCTAGTTTGGCAAGCTGACTGCTCAAATGCCCTATGCTGAAGAAACATTAAACTGCAGTGTCTCAGACAGCTATTCATGATTTTATTAGACTATCATCTTAACCCTACATTCCGTCAAATATTTGGTCTATAGACAGATTAAGATTTGAGCATTAGCTGTAGACTACAGCCACTATTTACCAACATAAGCTCAGTTTGGAAAAAGCATTTTATAAGCATCAGTGGACGTTTAGCTGTGGATAGGAAATGACAGCCTATGTTTTGTTACCCTCCTTTTTCATTGTCTATGCATTCCTTCATTGTATTGTGTATCCTGTCATACATCTTCTCTTTTTGTAGTCACACAGGCTCAATTTGCTCATGGCTAACAGGCTGTAGCTTGCAAGTTATTTGCTGAAATGAATGACGATGGTGATGTGTGGCTTATATTGTAGGGCCCAGGGTTTTATTCCTGCTCAGCTTATGTGGTCATGAGAACCTTTTGGTCCATGTCCAAAAGGCCCATGAACTCACCATTGCACCATGTTTTCCTGTCTCATAGGCCACCTGTGAGAGGGGCTTTGCTGCCATGGAGGAGTCCCATCAGAAGGTGATAGATGAGCTGCAGAGGAAACACCAGAGAGAGCTGGAGAACCTGCAGGATGAGAAAGAGCGACTGCTGGCGGAGGAAACAGCAGCCACCATTGCTGGTGAATAACATCCTAAATATAACCTTTGACCTAACAGATGAAACCAGAGAAAGCACAGTGCTGCTATTGTGCTCATTTATTACTAATGTGATTTAAATTTTTTTTAATTTTTTTATTATTTGCTTACCCTACCTTAGTAATAATACAGTTTTAAAACAAAGTATGAAACTTGTACTCATTAAAGCTTTTTTTCTGTTACTTTAGCAATTGAAGCGATGAAAAATGCCCACCGAACAGAGTTGGAGAAAGAGCTGGACAAGGCTCGCAAGGCCAACAACAACACAGAAAATGCAGATATAGAGGAGATTCACAGACAGCATGAGTAAGTTATCCATAGTATATGTATATGCAGTATGGTATTTAGAACCAGGCCAGATTCTGTTTTTGAAACACAAAGCTATTGTCTTAAGCGTGATTTATACTTCTGTGTAAAATCTACACCATGGCTATGTACATAGGTACGCAGAGACACAGGCCTACGTTCCTTGGATTTATGAAAAGAAGCAATATTTCTATTGACATGGCTCAAATGCCTGAATCTACGTTTCCAAAGTTATACAACGCCATGTTTACGACAAGACAAAAAAAAAAATTTAACCAATAAAGCATTTGAAACCCCTGCTTTTCATTTTATGACCTTAAGCCTTAACATGTTCGCCAATATTCACACACACCGTCTTCCAACCTCATTTATCTAGTAGTCATGTAAGCACACGGACCTTGTTCTGAATTAGTCTGAAACAACTTGCAACGGTGCACTCATAAGATGAGTGTTGAAAACAACGTTCACCTTTCATCTTACACCAATTTCAAAACTGATTTTCGGGTGCATGTATAGGTGATATAATAACAATTCAAAGGTTGGACGCAAACTATTTTCAAATTTCTTTAACAGAACTTTGTATTGTAGGGGTTTCAAATACTTATATTCCGTCATTGAGCCATGTCAATACAAATATTGCTTCTTTTCATAAATCCAAGAAACTTGTTATTGTAGCTGTTTGAGAGCCTCGAGATCACTCGTTTCCAGGCCAGGGTAACAAGTTGTTTTAGACCCATTGTTTCAGAATCCGTGTGCTGCCTGGTATGATTTATGACAAATCCTTGTACACGGATAGTGCAGAGGTGTAGCAGAAGGTTAGAGTGCACGATATAGTTAACGTTTTTAAGCCTAAATCAAGGTAACCTGTTGTTTTGTAGTACTCAGATAGTGATAGTGATTCATGGCCTACTGAGAGAAAATAAGTCATGTCCTTTAAAATTAATGTGATTAACGTGATAGTGTAGTGTACAGCGAAGCGGACCACCATGTTGTTATTTTTGCTGAAGAGGGTTCGAATCCAGTGCGACACGGATCATCCTAATTACTTTTAAAACACATTTTTCCCGCTGTACAATGTTATAGTAGTGTCGTGCTTAGATACAGTGCCTTGCGAAAGTATTCGGCCCCCTTGAACTTTTCAACCTTTTGCCACATTTCAGGCTTCAAACATAAAGATATAAAAATGTAATTTTTTGTGAAGAATCAACAACAAGTGGGACACAATCATGAAGTGGAATGAAATTTATTGGATATTTCAAACTTTTTTAACAAATAAAAAACTGAAAAATTGGGCGTGCAAAATTATTCAGCCCCCTTAAGTTAATACTTTGTAGCGCCACCTTTTGCTGCGATTACAGCTGTAAGTCGCTTGGGGTATGTCTCTATCAGTTTTGCACATCGAGAGACTGAAATTTTTGCCCATTCCTCCTTGCAAAACAGATCGAGCTCAGTGAGGTTGGATGGAGAGCGTTTGAACAGCAGTTTTCAGTTCTTTCCACAGATTCTCGATTGGATTCAGGTCTGGACTTTGACTTGGCCATTCTAACACCTGGATATGTTTATTTGTGAACCATTCCATTGTAGATTTTGCTTTATGTTTTGGATCATTGTCTTGTTGGAAGACAAATCTCCGTCCCAGTCTCAGGTCTTTTGCAGACTCCATCAGGTTTTCTTCCAGAATGGTCCTGTATTTGGCTCCATCCATCTTCCCATCAATTTTAACCATCTTCCCTGTCCCTGCTGAAGAAAAGCAGGCCCAAACCATGATGCTGCCACCACCATGTTTGACAGTGGGGATGGTGTGTTCAGGGTGATGAGCTGTGTTGCTTTTACGCCAAACATAACGTTTTGCCTTGTTGCCAAAAAGTTCGATTTTGGTTTCATCTGACCAGAGCACCTTCTTCCACATGTTTGGTGTGTCTCCCAGGTGGCTTGTGGCAAACTTTAAACGACACTTTTTATGGATATCTTTAAGAAATGGCTTTCTTCTTGCCACTCTTCCATAAAGGCCAGATTTGTGCAGTATACGACTGATTGTTTCCCAGTCTCCCACCTCAGCTGTAGATCTCTGCAGTTCATCCAGAGTGATCATGGGCCTTGGCTGCATCTCTGATCAGTCTTCTCCTTGTATGAGCTGAAAGTTTAGAGGGACGGCCGGGTCTTCGTAGATTTGCAGTGGTCTGATACTCCTTCCATTTCAATATTATCGCTTGCACAGTGCTCCTTGGGATGTTTAAAGCTTGGGAAATCTTTTTGTATCCAAATCCGGCTTTAAACTTCTCCACAACAGTATCTCGGACCTGCCTGGTGTGTTCCTTGTTCTTCATGATGCTCTCTGCGCTTTAAACGGACCTCTGAGACTATCACAGAGCAGGTGCATTTATACGGAGACTTGATTACACACAGGTGGATTCTATTTATCATCATTAGTCATTTAGGTCAACATTGGATCATTCAGAGATCCTCACTGAACTTCTGGAGAGTGTTTGCTGCACTGAAAGTAAAGGGGCTGAATAATTTTGCACGCCCAATTTTTCAGTTTTTTATTTGTTAAAAAAGTTTGAAATATCCAATAAATTTCGTTCCACTTCATGATTGTGTCCCACTTGTTGTTGATTCTTCACAAAAAATTACATTTTTATATTTTATGTTTGAAGCCTGAAATGTGGCAAAAGGTCGAAAAGTTCAAGGGGGCCGAATACTTTCGCAAGGCACTGTATTCAGTTGAGTTCAGTACAGTTTATATTGAGGTGCAACATGCAAAGGCCAGTAAAATGTTTATGAATGTGTAGCGAATCTGTCGACGTGGGCTCCGTTGATAGGTATACAAGGCATCTGGACTTACTTGGAAACCAGTAGGTGGAAAAACCAGAAGGCACATAACACCGGATCATTCCGGCCCACTTTAACCCCTGGTTGTGCGCAAAATTGTCAACTTTTCGCCACAGGCTGCTGTGGAATATATTTAGGACCCAAGCACCAGCAAAGTCTGTCAGCGGAGGCCCTGAGGCAGGAAGTTATTGTAACTCGATCGTACATTGTCCAATCTGCCCCAACATTTTCATGCATTAGCGTCCAGGCCTGAGAACATCTACATACCAATATTGACTCATAGTCATAGCACCACCTACTGACAACAGCAAGTCAGCCTCATGTGACAACGTGATCCGATTTACATGATTTTTTTTTTTACATTGTGTGGTCTACACTTGATATAGTAGAGCAATATCATACTTACGTTTAGTGCATGTTTAACGGCGTGGCAGCCATTTTGTGCTTTTTACTGTGAAACTGGAAGTTGTTGTTACTCGAATGTACATTGTCTAATCTGCCTCAAACTTAATATGCCTGGTAAGCGTCCTTGCCTGAGGACATATACATGCCAATATTGAGTCATAATCATAGAGCCACCTACTGGCAACAGATCATCCGATTTACATGAAATTTACATTGTGTTGTCTAAACATGATATACAGCTACATGACATATACTTATTGGTACCAGCTCTACTCGGCTCGACCCGACTCGACTCAGCCTCGGTGCCCCGTCCTCCGTTTTCCATTGCAGATTTAGTACCCCCTCAGCGTGGCTGGTTGTCATAGCGACGCCACAGGAAACTGCCGTGACTTAACACAACGCACTTACATAACAATGGAGGACGTCGAAGTTGTGTTGTTTTTTTATTCCTGGCATGTGGCTGTTTGCCACAGCCAGAAGACAAAGTTTCAAAAGAAGCTGGAGGCAGCAAAAAAAAAACACAGCTGGCTAAACTATTTAAAAATGGCGGGTTTGTTCATGACACCCCATCTGCCGCTAGCAATATTGACGCAGTGAATAGTGACGATTCTAGTCTGCAGGTTTTCACGTCACCTTTTGGTATTGCCTCAGCTCGCTTGGAACCTCAACAGAGGTGATACTAAAAAAAGTACCTGTTTACTTTTTTTTCATAATGGAAAACCAAAAAAGGCGAGGTTAGAGGCGAGTCGAACTGGTACCATGTAGTGGAAAAACACCATTAGTGTGTGTTCTTTAGCACCACATAGTGGACAGAGAAAGTAACACAAAATACATAATTTCCAGTGCCATGCACTCCACATAGGAATACATGTCTAATTTGTCCGCGTAGTGTCAGATGGTCACAGAAATTAACCTGTATTCCGCCAGTACGCCCAACGTGCGGAGATATGCAAGGGCTCCTTCATCGCTGCTTGCAGCTTTAATGATCTTCACCTAAAGATCCCTTGTCCCTTAAAAAAATTTAAAAAAATGAAAACTCCTGCCTGCTTGTCAACCTTATCCACAGCGAATGATGCCTGAAGTAGCTATGTGAGACACTGCTAAACATGGAATTACAGACACAGCTCCAGTGTTTTCATGATTCTCATTCCACCCTAATAAACTTTGTTCTGGCCACAGATCTGTCAGGACAGTAAAGATTGACTGGTTAACTAAACCAAACCTGTTCATCTAGCTGTATTTGCACCCTTTTACTCCTGAACCCAAACTGGTGCTATAAGATTTTCTCTTGTGTTATGTTTCAGGGAGGAGCTATGTTCATTCCAGCGAGAGATTGAGGTGTTGTCGGAGCAGTATTCCCAGAAATGCCTAGAAAACGCCCACCTGGCCCAGGCGCTAGAAGCCGAGAGACAGGCTCTCAGGCAGTGTCAGAGAGAGAACCAAGAGCTCAATGCACACAACCAGGTGCAGAAACACACTGTAATACACAATCACTGGTACACACAACACACCTGTGTACAAATATTTCCTCAGGAACACTGTCTCACACTGTGTCATTTCTATTTATGATTTGACACTATTAATACAATTAAATTAAAATGTATGAAAGCATACCTGCCTTTCTGCTTAACTGTTCTAAGATTCTTCTTTGTGGCATTATTAGGAGCTGAACAACCGTCTCGCAGCAGAGATCACCAAGATGCGCTCCATGACATCAGAGGATGGTGTAGGAGACACAAACACCACAATACAAGGAAAAGAGCTCTATGAGTTAGAAGTAAGGCTCAAGCAAAAAATGACTTCAAACAAATCAAGAAAATATAAAGATGTGCATGGCTCCAGACTAACTTTTTACATTGGTTGCACTAGTGCACCTACATTTTCATAATTCTTTTCATTTATAGTTTAGGTGCATCCAAAATAAATTCACGGCGCTGCAATAGTACATTTTAGGTATTATTGAATTTTAATGTCTTACATGTTATTAGCATATTTGTGCTTGTTAGATATGTACATAATGCTAACCAGGTTAGATAATTGTTTTATAATCATCCTTTTCAGAACCAGATCTCAACTTCAGCTAAAAGTGTGTGCACACTGTGTGGCAATAATAAATAAAGCGTTTAGAACTTCAGTGGTATCCTCTTGCGTTTCTAACCGGACATGTTGCAGTGGGAAAGCATGTCTAACCACTTTTAAGAGATAAAAGTGTTAGTTTTAATGTAAACATCTACAGGAAAATATGGCTCATATCGTATTAATTATATCTGAATAATAACCATTTAAATGTATTGCATATCTTATTCTGCTTAAACTAGAGCTATTATATTCCACCAGGTGATCACAGCCACACAAAACAATGCTTGTGATTCCACTGCATTTCAGAAGCAGCTCTGCTCTGCAAAAAATATGTACCTAGTCTACTTTTGACAGAGCCCCAGCGCGTCGCACAGAGCAGATCGAGCTGGATAATAGACAGGGGATGTGGCACTGCGAAACGCCACACAGCACCGCAAAGCGCATTTCTCTGCACCAGTCAACAAGCGATTCTGCTCCCCTGCTCTTTTCTAGTCACACATACTCTAGAGCTATCTGTCAGGCAGCGCTTCAGGGTGTTTAGCAGCGCTTCCACCTCCTCTCTGAAGCCAACGCTACACACATACACTCACAGGGACTTTCTCAATCTGCATTCTTGTCTGTACTTATGTTCTTGTCTCCTTGTGAAACGTCATCTTTTGTGGCCAAAGCACTGTCCCAATACACAAGTTCGCATTTCGCCAAGAACTGTAAAAATTCCTGGAAACCGAGGATGCATCGGTTGGTTATGAACTAGACTGCACCATTAGTATCACAGCAGTCATTTCACTATTCCATCAAGGATCGGGTTTCGGGTACAGGGACTTCTTTACAATTTTCATATGCCATTTAATCACTAAATTTTTTAGGCAATAAATCAACTGTGGAGATTTTGAGTATAGGCAGTTTTACGAAAATCAATGGTCATTACCGAGACAAGAAAAAAAAAGAATCCTCTTCAAGACCACTCACTTACCTGTTCATAATGTATGTGATGTGAGCGACAGTATATCTTCTACTTTAAGATGATAATTTTGCTTTATTATTTGTAATAATCAAAAAGCAAGTGCAGAGTAACACACTATAGGATCAAATTAGGCCATATTATTTACTTAAATAATATTATTTAAAATGGAAATGTTCCCATTATCTCAGAATTCATATACACAGTGCTCACTGACATTGTGTCTGCGGCCAAAATGAAAATGATTGATACCTTATGATTGAGGTATATGGCGCAGCAATCTCAATGCCTGTTCTAGATGGATTTTGAATTTAACTAATACCTGTTTTCTGAACGAAAGTGCTTCATCAATGGGTTTGTTTTGAAGGAGGATATTACTTTAGAACAAAAGCAATGAGAAATGCCCAACCAATGAAAATTTTTGGTCACGTGCGAGCAAAATGGTTGTACTCTGGAGCACTAATGTCCCTTCCTTTCCTCCACCTTTTCTTAGGTGATGCTGAGGGTAAAGGAGTCAGAGGTCCAGTACCTGAAGCAGGAAATCAACTCCCTGAAAGATGAACTCCAAGCTGCCCAAAGAGTACAGTATTTTTTTTTCTTCTTTTAAGATAGCACTAGAAAGCCCTTTTAACTGGGGACATCCATAAATTCCTAGCCGAGAGACAACATGAATAGCCTTTATTTGAAATGCCAACCAATGTGTTTTCAGGACAAGAAATATGCAGCAGATAAGTACAAGGACATCTACACAGAGCTGAGCATCGTAAAGGCCAAAGCAGAGCGAGATCTGAGCCGGCTCAAGGACCAGCTGCAGCTGGCTCATGAGGCACTTGGGGAGCCGTCGCTGGAGGAGGTGGAGCGAGGAGGATATGGTATGAACAAATGGAATATAGTGGGTCTTGTGCAAACAATTTTGGACTTTTACAATCCAACTGGCCGCCTCCAGTCATTTCAATGAGGGGAAGGCAGCAGAGGGGAAGCAGTTTTGATCACGACAGTATGGGTATGAAGCGGTTGCCGCCCACGTGAACGCACACAGATTCTGCTCTGCCGCCCAGCGGTTACCGTAAGAAGTTTAAAAAGTTTTTGTTTTTTGTTTTTTTTTTACATTTTGCTTTTTGGGGAAACTCTCTTGCAGGTAGGCAGCTGTCGGGCGGTGGCTGTGCGGCACTGTGAAACCAGCTTTAGAGTGAGATAACTTTCATAGCAACCACTGAACTGTAAAAGTCCCCATGCCAAAATACTCATGCCAATGAAATCTTAAAAAAAAACAAAAAAACATTTTGATGATGAACAGATTATTATTATTGCATTGTGTTTTTTTGTTTGTTTTTGGGTGCATTTTATGCCTTTATTAGAGACTGTAGCGATAATGGAGAGATCACAGGAAATGAGTGAGAAAGCATGCCACAAAGGTCCTTGGCTGGACGTTGCAGTTCATGGTCGGCGCCATAAGGCATTATAATATTTAAGTCACACAAGTGTTTTTTTTCCCCCTGTGGTAAAAGGCAGACTTTCTGTACACACCTGGTATGACGGCTATGTAATAATAATATATGTTGTTTGTGTCTAAGAGCTAATTGGTGAATTTGACAAGCTTTCTAAAATCACTCATAGGTGCCAATTAAGAATGTATCTGGTGGTTCTTGCATGAGGCCCATTGTGTGTCACCTAAATTAGCATTCAGTACACCTGAGGACTACACCCTTTCTTCAACTTTGACACCTTTTCCCTCCTAGATATCATGAAGTCAAAAAGCAACCCTGACATCCTCAAGATGGCAGCTGCTGCAGCCAAACGCTCAGAGCGCACCATGAGGTCAAAGGTGGGTTTCCTGTTAAGTAGCTAATGAAGAGTAAAATCATGCCTTGATCCCACTGTGGTGTTAATGCTGGATTTTTCATGGATCTGTATCACCCATTGTCATATTGCTTAAGCAACAAGATTCAGAACTGACGGAGCCAATTGCCGAATATTTTGACATTAGAGATTTCCCACCAAACAAAGGCTAAGAAGCAGTTTCAAATTACTTACTGCCATCTACGGGTCACCTGCAAAGTTGCACGCAGCATTGCATGCCCACTGTTGCATCATTGTTGGCAATGTTCTTGCTGAGTTGCAAAAATGTATTTTGTGACTCCATCAAGACTGCGGTCTTTGTATCTGCGGGATTGTGATACAATATTACACCACAGTAGTCTAACACACACTTGCTGGTGTGTTTTCCCCCTTCTGTCCTCAGTCTGTGATTCGAGACATGCCCTGGGACAGTTAGGGCTGCTGAAGACGTGTAGGCCTCCTTCCCCTTCTCCTTTAGGTAAACCAAACCAGATGCACAAACGGATGATTTAAGCACATCCACTTGTCTTCCACCTCTTAAGCACTCAATAGATCTGAGTCACTACTTCACATTAATATGCACAAATATCCCATTCCACAGACAACGTGATAGTGAAGAAAAACAAATTACGATACTGTCTGAGATATCACTTGGTTTTTAATAATTACAAATGTGTGTGTCCTTTCACATTAGTGGCCATACATTTTGTGAATGAGTTGCTTGCTATGGATCCCCAAAATCAACAAAAATCAGCAAGAAAACACAGGTATCTAAAACGTAGGGCACCAGCACCCAGCTAAGTTTTGTCATAAAACTACAGTGCAGGTGATGTTAATCATCCATATACTCTGTACTGCTGTAGCATCACTCTTGTAACAATAGCTTAAGCTTTTGAGCCAGCAATCTAACACTAACAAAGCTATCTAGCTAACTTAGTTTTAGTTTAGTTTGACATTACGAGAAAAGAAACATTAAACCACCCACCCCTCAAAATGTCAATGATCACACAATTTAGTCAAAAACTTGCACTTAAAAAGACAATCACTTATTTCTCATTATACAAGGGGTACCAATCAAAGTTCCTTTACTGTGTCACTTGTTGACAGACCCAAATGTTATGAAGATAGAAGTAAAGTGTATGTGAACTTCTATTTAGTGTTAGCTAACTAGCTATGTTAGTATTAGCTTGGTGGATAAAATGATTTAGCTACTGTTACAAGAGCTTTCAGGGCTCCATAGCACACAGGGTGTAGAAGGGTTTGCAATCAACTGTAATGTAATGTGTGGGCTCTTATGATTCCATTTCAGAGATTTATTCACTGGGTGACAACAGATTTACACTGACAAGGGAAACAGTGCCTGATCAGGAACAGCACATATGTCCAGAAGAAGTTGTATGTATCATAGCCATTATTAGGGATGGAAATCACTAGAGGCCCCACAATGCGATATCACCCCAATACTGATTTCACGATATATCATTGCGATATTCTGCGATATATGGCAATTCTTTTTTTTTTTTTCAACTTCAAAATGATGTCCCCAAAAGACAACTTTGTCAACATCAGTGTTATCTAAAAAGATACAACATCAGTGTTATCTGTTTGTTCATCTCACTTCAATTGTATTGCTGCAAAATGATTGTCAAAAAAAGCAATTCATTTTATAATTCTATTACCAAAAAGTTAAATTCTCATGTGCAATTTAGATTAATAAAACCACCCCCACCACCACCACCACTAGACATTATTAACATTTGTTTTTTTCTCTCTTCATCCTTCCAGAGTCTGAAGGAAGGGCTGACAGCTGAGCAGAGACTCCACCTGTTTGAAAATAAAGACACTAAGGAGTTTTGACAGCAACAGCATCATGTCTACTTAACTTGCTGCATGTTTAGAAGCCCACTATATTTTATCTCTGCAAATACCTACGTAGTAACACTACACACTGGTCACAAAACACAGATCATATATTATTAAAAAAACATGGTATGAAGTTTGAATTCCATGTCAAGATATTGCATTCCATGCACTTCAGTTAACTGTGACATTTTTTGTATTTTTTTTGCTGCCATGTCTTACTGTAAATACTGTTTTTAATTGAGCATTTGTCATGCATACACTAAAACTATGACTGTGTAAGCTACTGTTTTAACTCCCTAGACTGTTGCTAGCTCAAAGCATACATGTGATGTTTAAAGGCTACATATTGATGAGTAATACTTGCATAACAAAACCATAGGAATGAGTCTGGTGTTCTGCAAGTTAACGCTCCACCACTCCATCATTTCAGCACAGATGGAAGTGTTGCTCAGTAAACAAGCTATGTAACAAAAGTGCTCGTCTGCATAAGAAAACAAATACCTACCATGTTGCTTCATTGTCGGACTGCTAAATTAACATAATAGATGTTCTCTGCAATTCTTGGATCAATCTGAGATACCCGTGGAACGGCGACAGCTGAATGCATATGGATATGGGATTCATTGACTATAATTTAAAAGTGTGTGTATATATATATATATATATATATATATATATATATATATATATATATATATATATATATATATATATATATATGTGTATGTATATATATATGTGTATATATATATATATATATATATATATATATATATATATATATATATATATATATATATATGTGTGTGTGTGTGTATGTATGTGTGTGTGTGTGTGTATATATATATATATGTATGTGTATATATGTATGTGTATATATGTATGTGTATGTGTATATATGTATGTGTATATATGTATGTGTATATATATATATATATATGTATATATATGTATATATATATATATATGTATATATATATATATATGTATGTGTATATGTATATATATATATATATATGTATATATATATATATATATAATATGTGTGTGTGTGTGTGTGTGTATATATATATATATATATATATATATATATATATATATATATATAATATATATATAATTAAAATTGATTTTTTTTTTTTTTTCTCACTGCAATCATTGGTCCAGCTGTATAGGAGTTGTTGGAGTTGGTTATGTTTGTAGTCTTGTTTAGTGGCAGTCCCTTTGTATTTATTTAAATTTAAATGGTTGGGATTTTCCTTTCACATTCCCGTTCCTCTGTACTCTATTATTGTAAATATAAAGCAAATATACACCAACTGACTACAGGTTTATTAGCAATAAATATTTTTGCACCCGTTTTGTTGTGACTGTTTTAAAAGTCTGTTTTAACACATTAAAAAAATACAATGCAATTAAAAACATGACCAGTAGTTTGTCAGTTCAATTGCTATACAGTACATATATTAGGACTATTTCAAAAATGATGAGTAGGACAGCACTCCCCAATTTAATGATTTATTAATGCACTAATGTTTCTGGCACACTTCCTGCCTCTGCCAACAGTATCGCATTCACCCACAAACTTCAGCTCATGAGGAACATGTCATATGGCTGAAAGCACATCTACAATTTTTGGAGCTTGTCAGAAAAAAGTCAGGATGTTTCACCCTCTGCTGCTTTGACTTTGATCATTATTTTTTCTAAAATGGCTCTCGTAATTGTCCCCCTATTTAATGGAAATACTAAATTGCTGGACTACCCCTTTAATCTCATTTGGCACCTTTATGAATATAAAAAATCCCAAATTCCACTCGTATTTCTATCTTTGCTAATGACGTATTTCAATAATCACCACTTACCAGTATATCAAAGAAAGTCACTGGTTTCAATTTTCTGAAGCTTTGACACTACATGCAACAGCTGGGTCAAGGGGAAATTATTCTGACTGATCTGAACAATAGTGTGCCCTCCTGCTAACATTCATAGGAATTATGCATTTTGTAATGTCCACCCTTTTGATATGTGGTTTAATTGTACTTTTTTGTGTATTATTTCATATAAAAGAAAAAGAATAAACGCATCACATTTATTATGAAAGGGGCATCCGGAAGTTTGAGATAATACATTAAACAACTTGACACTGCTGCTATCATAGTGTGTTCCTGGAAAGTGTAGATTTTTATTAAATTTGGGCTTTCTGTCTTTGTCGTACTAATACGATTCGTTAGAGTGACGTTAGATGGGTTGTTGAAAGAGATGCAGGGTGGGACGAATTCGTAACTGGACGTTTTATAACGATCACTCCCGTCCAGGTAAGTTTGGATCAGCAGCACAGCACAGCACAGCGCATTAACGTGAACGTTACCCTCCGCTCTGTCTTTGTTTCAACCAGCCGGGCCTTGCCCCGATGCGTACCGTTCTCGTAAATGGAGAGGACGTGTTGCCAAACTCGACGAAAAGTGATCCGCAATTTAATAATACATGGTTCATCGTTGAATTTTGTAATGTAGTAGAAAGCAAACCATACTTCTTTTAACCGCAAAGATCTACTCTTCAATTCGGTATGCATGTAACTAGTATACCTACAGAAAATAACACCCTTTGAAACAAGGTTTTACGTTTTAAAATAGGTTTGGCCGTCGTTCTTGCAAGAAAGTTACTAAGAGTCGTAATGTAAGTTAACGTTAGTGGACGACAATGTGGACCACTAAGCTGTAAAAGTTGGAATGTTATCGTAATACTGAGCTTCTTGGGGGAGTAGACCTCGCCGAAATGAAGAGTGATTGCTATCGATCAGTAAACGCTTTCAAGTCACGTTCTTTACCTATGCCTTTCTGTCTATAACGAAAATCACTTTAAGCTGCTAGATATTTAATGTAGTTCGGCGTACAGCAACGTTGCCAGAGCTAAGCCGGGCCTAGCTAACTAGCTAACGTTAGCAGTGGCTAAGCAAAGCTAACTATGTTAGCAACCCTGACTTGTCAACGTTGATGGTAAAAAGTCAGCCAGTTGTCTGGAAAGATATTATCCACTGAACCTAACAACGCGAACATTCAAAAATATTAATGTAAATTGGAAATGGGTCAAAAAGGTGAATTGTCAATTATCCTATGTTCTCCAATGTTATTGAAATTCAAGCACACGCCAGTTTCCTAGCTAATGTCAACGTAATGACTTTAGCTGTAAGGGGAAAGTCGGGGCTAAAATAGCACACCAACAAAGAGATAACTCATGTTAACGTAGCTTTGTGGTCAAAAGTAATTAAACTATGACCTCGAATTCCAGGAAAAGAGCAATTATGCTTACTCTGGTAAGATAAAAAAGAGTTGTTGACCAACGTGTAGTAGAGTAATGATAATTAAATAGAGGTTATGCTTCCTCCTTGACATAACTCATTCTTATAAACTGCAACACTTCCTTTTCTCCTCTTAATCCATTACAGTTGTTATGGAGCAGCCACCTGGGAGCTTAGATGATCTACAGCCTCAGGACCTCTCCACCTCCAGCAACCCCACTGTGATTGACCTGACCAGGAAAGGCGAGGAATGTGTCCTCAACAGCACGTCCCTCGATGCACTGCAGATGGTCAAGAGCCCCGGCTGGTACCCAAACACGGGGACCAGCAACCCTGGATTACCCTTCTCAGAGACCAGCACCTCGGACACCACTCTCCAATCAAGGGATCAACCAGACAATGCCTTCTCCCACACTACAGTCACCCTCTCCTACGTGAGCAGGTCTCACGTCTTCTCCACTCACGACTCCCTGTCTCGGCGTTCGCCTCTATATGGTGTGCCACCTATAAGCAAGTTGTCCGCCCACTCTCCTTGTGACTCAGATAAAGGACTTGGGGATACTGGCTATGCACTGAACCAGCATTACTTGGTTGGTGGGCCCCTGGAACTCGCCACTCAGAGAGAACTTTTTCATTCATTGTCTCAGGCTCAGGTGGGACCAGAGAACGAATGTTTAACGAAGGAGCCTCAAGAGTTAAATGGTGGAGTCATTTCCAGCGACATGGTCATGGATAAGCGTGTAAAAGGCAAAGAGGAAAACAGCTTTTTTTGGGAAAAGAATGGTGGTTTGGAGAATGGACAGGATGATAGCTTTTTGAGTTCAGGAGTATGTGCTGAACCCTCACCAGAGACACTCACCCTTGCCACAGGGGAGGATGTGAAGAGAGACAGCTCTGATGTTCTCTTTCTCATGTCTAAAAAACAGGACCCAATGGTCGTCCCAGACAGAGTAGGTGCTACTAGAGACCTGTGTTCACTAAGCAGGGAGTACATCAGTCCTTTGGAGGACCCTGTCTCTCCCTCCGCTACCTCACTGGACAATGTAGAGGATGTGTTAATCCTGCCTCAGGCCTCCAGCTCACCTAGTGGCGACAACTCTTATCTAGAGACAACTGATGATGAGGTTGCGTGGGTTGGCTTGAGGACAAAGGGGGCCATTAAGCCAGGCTCTGGCATCAGCGATAGTACCACAAGGTTAGATTCAAGTGCTGAAAATAAGCAGCCTGTCCATAGACGGAAGGCAGTGTTGGAGCCTTTGATTGACTTGACAGATGATGTGTGTGTTAAGCACCCTGTCCATAGACGGAAGGCAGTGTTGGAGCCTTTGATTGACTTGACAGATGATGTGTGTGTGTCAGATGTTTCAGGAAACAAACCCAAGACTGTCATTCCTCACATGAACGGGACTGCAAAGACACTACAGAGAACTTTAAAAGAAAAGAAGCTGCCGGTGCGGTCCGGCAGAGGAATGCGATTAGAGGCTATAGTTATGAACATAAATTCAAGCAGGTATAAAGTGTCAGGATGCATACGCACCAATAAGAAAGCAAATGCTTCCCAGTCAACAGCTAGTGATTCTAATTTCGCCAGTCCTAAGAGGAATGACACCCTGTCAGTAGGAAAAAGGAAAAGCAGAGCAAAAGTGCTTTTCTCAGTGAAAACAATGAAACAAAAATCAGTATCTTCAATAAAAAGGGATACAACTAATAACATTAAAACTGACAGTTGCAAAGACTCTACCTCTGATTCTGAAATCAATAATTCTAAAAAATCTAATGGCAGCACACCTCCAAAAAGCCCTCAGTTTGCTGTGCACAAGAAGTCAAAGAAGGAGCTAGAGGATGTTTCACATCCTGCACACTCACCACAGGTTAGCCCTGTGAATTCAAAGAGAAAACTATCATCACAGTCAAGTCCTCAGTATGTGCACAAAATCCCAAAGGAGCCAGAGCATCTTTCTCACTCTGACCCCTTAATGGACATTCATATGGCAAGATTTCCCCCACCACCACCATTATCTAAATCTCCAAAGAAAAGCCAAGGCAAAGCCAAAGGCAAGGCTACAGGTAGCAAAACATCTCCCACTGCCAAGACGAAGGGGGCTGGCACTCTTAAGAGGAGACAAAAGAAACAAAAATGGAGCCAGTCTCCCTCCATGTTCTCCCCCAAGGAGCCGGAGATCAAGTTAAAGTATGTCAACTACAAGGAGGAGAAAAGGGACTTTCGGTTAGACAGTTTCTCACCATTCATCCGTGTAAAGCATCAGCAGTTATCGTCATCACTGTGTACTGTAATAAACTACCCCGAGGAGGTAAGGACACAACGGAAGAAGGGCCAACATCAGCAGGCTCACCCCTGTGGCTTCAATTCTGCAGTTGTACCCAGCAGTTCCTGTCTGCAGCTGGGCCGAGCATCCACGAACAGCCAGCACCAGCGCGCTCTCGTCTGCTGCCTGTGTGGACAGGCGGCCAACGCCATGGACTTGGGGGACCTCCACGGCCCCTATTACCCAGAAGGGTACCAGCCAAGCACCAAAAGACCAGCCAGCATATTGGGCCTCAAAGAGGACGAGGACGACTACAGCAATTCAGACTCTTCCTCGTCCTGCAGTATCAGAGGCAGGGGGAGGAAGTGTGCCAATCCACCCACACCACGGCCCCTCAGGCCAGGAGCTCACCTGAAGCAGAAGGGCCTCCTGGAGAGTCACCGGTGGACTGCTGACAATACTGGCAGCCCTGCAGCTAAGCAGGCTCGGTCAGACGCTGGCTCTGTTGATGTGGAGGACTGGTACAGCCCCCCTGTACTGCCGCTGGATCCCTGTGAATACTGGCTCCATGAAGACTGCGGCATCTGGTCCGCAGGCGTCTTCCTTGTGAAGGGCAAAGTCTACGGACTGGAGGAGGCTGTCAAGGTGGCCCAGGAAACGGTAAACTGCACTTTAAGCCAGTAATTGTTGTTACTCAATTCCACACAGATGTGGTGGATATGATATGATGGAGCTGGAAATTAACAAAACATTAAGGGTGATAATGCACTAATAGTCTGACCGTTTACTTACTTGTTTTCTAGGCCTCTAGGATACTAATTGATTTCAGATGTGTTATCAAATCAAAGCATGAGTAGCATGCATAATTGGTAGTCCAAACCCAAGGAGGCTGAGAACCCGCGTTCCCAGTACCAGCGGAGCTGGGGACCCTATTGTAGTCGCAAAGATTCTTCTTCTTCTTCTTCTTCTTCTTCCATAGCTAAAAGTGTTGCTGCAGCCTAAACCGTAAATGCTAGGGGGGGTGGAACCCTCGGACACAAAAATTCACTTCTGCCACGAGGTGGCGCTATAGCAGCAACAACGCGTTTAGCCCTATTATTCACGCGTTCCCTGAATTCAGCTGAATCTCCTGATATAGGCCACGCCCATTTCTGCCTAGACTTTAATCGCAGTAAAATCTCAATTTATCGTAAACCTACTTTTTGGAACTCCTCCTAGGCCGTGTGACCGATCTGCACGAAACTGGGCACATAGCATCTTCAGACTGACCTGACAAAAAGTTATCAAAAGAATTTTAATTGGTTTAAAAAATGCGCAAATTACATGCTAACAAATTTGGAGAGTACCATCTAGGGACACTTCTGTGGCCATGCCTACATGGTGTATTGATTGATAAAAGTGGGCGTGGCCTATTGGACCCACATTTGGATTCACCTGTTTCACTACAGTGAGCAACTTCAACTTTCCCCTCCAAATCGCGAAATGTTCAAAACCAACTTATTCGAACTCCTCCTAGGCCGTGCAACCGATTTGCAGGAAACCTGACACATAGCTTCTCCAGATCGACCTGACCAAAATTTATCAAAAGAATTTTGCTATATTTTGCATTTTTATTTACATTGCACTTTTTACAGCAGAGCCATCTCTAAGACACATTGCAAACACATTAAAACAGGCAATGTTGTTGAAGTAACAGGCCTATATCATATGAAGAAAATGTATGTACTGTAATTTTGTTTAAAATGCTTTGTATTTTCTTGCCATTAACCCATTATGCAAACTGTCAGATGCCCCAAATCATGTATATAAAAAATAAAATATGATGAGCCTAATGGAACTTCCTGCAGTAATCTATATGTTCATATGTTTTTTCCATAATCCACATCATACATTTTATTCATGGTTTACATTTTTGGTTATCCTGTCATTCAGTAATTTTCCCCTGCTTTGTGTGTGACACAGTGAATGTTCTTTCTTAAGTCATACTTGCTTACTGCCTATAGGTGTGGAGTATATCCATAGAGAAGAAAAGGTAGAGGAAAGATGCCACCCAAATGGAAGCTAGAGTGTAGTGGAAATCAGCCGACTCTGACAGTCAGGAATAGGCGTGGTTTCAAATAATAGCTATTTGCAGACTGTGTGGGCTAAAACGCACAAGAAGCCTAATTCTCCTTTACAGTGATTCACTATACGTTTACAATAGTGTAGGCAAACTCGTTTAAATATACAATAGTTACTATCAGTGTATATGATGGAATAGTGGCATTAGAATGTGCCAGAGGCCACCAGATTTGGGCTTTTACAGCCTAAACAAATGTCCGGGGGAGAGATAGTGCCCCCTTTCTTTATGTTTGTAAGGTATATCAAATTTTTTTATCTTGTATCCAAGCATGTGGTTATGGTTATGGTGGACATATACATAATGTCTTCATCCGACCTTTAATCTGCTGTGTGTTTAGATGTGTTCTGCGTGCAGTGACCCAGGTGCTACATTGGGCTGCTTCTTCAAAGGCTGTCCCAACAAGTACCACTACAGGTGTGCTCTGGAGTCAGGTAAGTGCTGATCTCTGCCCTCCGTCTCCACACATTACATGGGAACAAAGTACAGTTACTTATCCATGTGCATGTTTACAGGTACAAGGGTGCATAGCTATTTTTAACTGGCTTTTTCTATAATCTTAAAGGGTCAGTTCACTCAATTTACTTCAAGTGGTATCTAGCCCTGCAGTTCGTTCTGGTCTTTATTTGTCCAGGTTTAGATTATATGTTAACATTGGAGTAGCAGAAGGAATATTCTTATTTATTGTCTCTTACGTATTGCTTTTATTTCATGCCATACCTTTTTTTTTTTTTCCCCTCCGGCATCTTTTACATGTTTAACTGTTGTTTGGTGAGTGTTTGTTGGACCTGACTGTATGGACTGGGAAGCTGCAAATGAATTGCACGTTGGGAATAGAATAATAGTGTCTGAATCTGAAAAAAACCATATCTGTTAAAGTATTAGGTTGAATACACCCACGACTGGTGCTTTGTGTGAGTGTGGCTGAGTGTATTGGTCTGTAAATAGCTCTTTTGTGATGTGCGGTTGGCTGTTATTACTGTACTTCCGCTAAGCCTAAACCTCCACCTTTTGGAGGAATCAATGTGGCATCTGTAACTCCTGTTCTGTTCTTGTTCTAGCAGACTGTGTACTCATTGAAGAAAATCTTTCCATGAAGTGTAAAAAGCACAAGGTGAGCAGAAATAACTGCACTTAAATATCTCTGACTAGTGAAAATGTACAAGTTGTTCAGATAATCTAGAGAATAGGTGTTTTCTGCTATTATAAACCCAGCTGTCTGCTGTTTAAAATATATCATGTGTGACTGTATTGTTAGCTAAATATTTTGGGGTTCATCATCCATCCCCAGAACAAGACATTCAAAGCCGCTCCAGGGAGCCGATGGGATGACAGGTGACAAGTTAACAGAAACCACATAAGGTTAGTAAATACCTGCTCTGCTTACATATCCTCCTCTGCTTTGGAGGAAAAAGTGTCAAATTTAAGAAAATTACTCATCAGTCTCCAAAGCTGTGTCAAAGTAGACTGAAGTAGGGGTGGGCAAAATATCAAAAATATATGATTTTTATTTCTGGCAGGATCCTGATCCACAATCTTATCACAATTTTTTTTCATGTTGTTGGTTTTTAAGACTATTTTGCAACCTACTGAACAATCAACCAAACTAAGTTCCCCTATTTGAAATATATAGCCCTACGAGGTAAAAAATACAGCACACCAAATTCCGTTCTCAAATGTAACTCTTTAAATCTTGTTTAAAGGTTCTGTACTCGACATTCAGAACATTAATACAGCAGCAAACAAATATTTGCTTTGTAAAGATAACGCTAGTAGAGTAATGGTGTCCTGAGAGAGAATGAAGTCACACCCCGTCTGTGTGTTGTAATTCGAGCTTCTCTATTTTTTGTTTTGGGTATGGCTGTGAGTGCATGTGTGTCCCTCCCTTTGGTGTCAGTATTTGACGACCTGGGAATGAGAACTAGGTGGTTGTTGAAATTGTTGGCCCTTCCCTTCGTGTTCATGTCTCATTGGCTGGCTGATTGACTGACTCGCCGCCGCTCTGCACTGCACACTGCCCGGGCTGGGCTTCTGTGGGAGACCAGTGCTCATACGGTGGTTATGATGAGCACTGCTCTCCTGCGGAAGCTAGGTCGTCCCGGTGAGTGTGAGCTAACCATGGAGCTAACTAATACTCTGTTTGACCTGTAGCCGTTAGCGCTGTTAGCCCAATACAAAGCGTGCATGTTAAGTGTCATAAATGTCAAAGTGAAGTAGCCTGTCATGGACATCTTAACTATACTTTGTAACTAAGCTGTACGGTGCAAATCCAACACTACGTTTGAATTGAACTTAGATAGCTGATGCAACAGGTTGCTGGTGTTTAGGGGTTCATGGATTGAAATGTTATGAGCAAACCAAACATAAGAAGACAGAGGAACATATGTAGCTAAAATAGAGCTGGGCAATATATTGATATTATATCAATATTGTGATATGAGACTATATATATTAATATGGCATAAGTATTGTCTTTTCCTGGTTTTAAAGGTCATTACAGTAAAGTTAAGTCATTTTCTGAACTTACCAGACTGTTAACTGATAACTGTTCTATTATTTGCCTTTACCCACTTAGTCATTTTATCCACATTACTGATGATTGTTTATCAAAAATCTCATTGTGTAAATATTTTGTGAAAGCACCAATAGTCAACGCTACAATATCGTTGCAGTATCGATATTGAGGTATTTGGTCAAAAATATCGTGATATTTGATTTTCTCCATATCACCCAGCCCTAAGCTAAAAGTTAGTTTCTGGCTGCACCCAGAATGAAATTCTACACATCATCTGCCGCAGGCTAAAAACACAAGCTAATTTACTATTATGCGATTCTTGCTGTTCAGAGTTTGTACCTTCATGGTTGAATGCATGTATTGGAAGTCGCTTTAGATAAAAGATCAGCTAAATGAAATGAAAGAAATTGAAAAAAGTAGGCATTTGAGTTGAATTTGTTTTAAGTCTGATGTGACCACATTAGCTTCCCTTGGGGAGTCTCTGCTTTGTTTGTTCTGTTTGCTGATGGTTGCAGTGACTGCAACTGGTCTTAGAGAAATAAGTTATTAGGGCTGCAACTAACGATTATTTTCTTGATTAGTTCTTTCATCTATAACTATATAAAAAAAAATAATAAAAAAATAAGTCAATCAGTGATTCCCAAAGCCCAACATTTGATTTGTTGGGATCTCCATTAGCTGGGGCCACAGCTATTCTTCCTGGAGTCCGCCCAAAACTTGTGCATCTATACATTGCAGTGCATAATTACATTAAACAACAATCACAATAGCAAAACAACATTCAATACCTTACAGAAACAATGATAACAGAAATAATAACAGAGACATAACGACATTCAACACAAGACAAGACCTGGTTTAAATTATTCACAGAAGATGACGTCCTCAAATGTCTTGTTTTGTCCACAACTCAAATATATTCAGTTTACTGTCACAGAGGAGAGAATAAACTGGAAAATATCCACATTTAAGAAGCTTCCAGTTCACACCAATGCGACAAGACGAAACGGTTGTATGATCTCCATAACAACGCCTCTTTGTACTTCAGTTCTAACTTCCGACTGTTAGGCTTTTTTGTAGCTGGATATATCATTTGTTTCTTCTAAATATGAATGTGGATAAGTAAGTGATATTGAGATGCTTGCTACAGTTGCATTTCTAGTGATGAATCGGCGAAAACATGTTATTTCTCTGATTCACTGCTTTGTTGTAACGCTGCTGGGTTCTCTCTCTCTCTTTCTCTCTCTCTCGCTCGCTCTCGCTCTCGCTCTCTCTCTTCAGTTACTTAGGTCTCTTGACCATAAAACGTTACCGTGCTTTTCGGGCGGTCTAAAACTCTTGCCATTTTAACCAGCTGTTTGTAATATAAAAATGAAATGGATTATAGACTTATTTGTTTCTATAGTTTATTGCTGACTTTACCAGCTGACTTCTCTATTAGCTGTTGAAACAGGTGACGTCTTACGTTCTAAAACAAGCCTCTGTGACTTGAACAGCTGAGTCGCAGCAAAACCATCAGCTGGGTTGAGTCGAGCTGACACGGGCCGGTTCAGACCACTGCAACTTTTCCCTGCGTCGTTCTACAACTGTTTCGTCTCGTCGCAAATCTTTGGTCTGAACTGGGCTTAATCAATTATTCAATTAATCTTTGCAGCTCTGCAAATTATGTGACATAGTGTGTTTTACTTTTTTATCAGCACACATTACAGTCGAGGCAGCGCCTTTTCTCCAGAACAAGAAGAAATGTGATTAATTCATCACTTTAAAATAACTTTTTCTGTTTATCCATCCAGACATCTACATGCAACATCCTACAGGGGCTCTCCTTCCCATTCTGCTGGTAACCATGGCAACTGTGGACCAGGGTTCTTCTGACTGACAAGTAGCACCCGTAAACCTTAACTTCACCCTCTGCACTGTTAACCCCTGACACTGGCTGGAGGGGCCCAGTCACTGAAACCTCCCTCAGTCCAGTCTGATGGCACCCTTAAGACAGACAGCCAAAACATCTGCAGACTGGGAAAACCTACTCTCAACTTCACAAGTAATATGCTGAATTTGTCATTCTTGTTATTACTTGTTATTGTAGTTATTTATATGGACTTTTTGTTCCTTGTTCAAATATGAATAACAATCAAAGATATTTAATTTTTTTTTTAGATTTTTTAAGTATTTGATTATATTAGGTTTATTTATTCCTGGAGTTTTCTTATTGGCTTCTTTAGAAGTTGTCAAAGAGGTTTGATTGTGTGTTTTTAAGTTATTGGTAAAGCAATTTAATGAAGTATCAAGCCAGTCAACGAGAGGCTGGTCGGTCGAGATTTGACACTCGCAAAACAAGGTTCCTGAATTGACGCTGTCAGCACGACGGGTTCCATATTAAACAGAACACCTTTTTGTTTCATAGCACACAGCATTATGTTTCATTTCACAAAGAGAGGTGCAAAAGGCAAGTCTCAAATACACTTAAACAACACTTGCACTAAATGTTGGGCCCAGTTAATGTTATCAAGGGAACTAACAGTGTGTTTTTGAATGTATTCTCCCCATATGAGGGTTTTTTGCAGGAAGCACTTTGGAGTGACACTGAACAGATCTGGTCTTCTGCTACGGCTGCAGTATTACCTTTCTGAGCTGACTGCCTTACCCTGTAGTATAATTTGCTTCAGACTCACTCATGCGACTCTTTGAAGTTCACAGGTCATCCGACCATTAGGATGAGACCTTGTGATTTTATTAGGCTTAAAGCACTTTGGCCTCCTACCTTCAGGCTGGGAGAAATGTGCCTGTGTTGTTTGTCTGCATGGCCCTTAAATCAGTTGGTATCTTAATGGAATTTCAATACGATCTGTTGAGAGAACTGCAACCCCGAAATTCCACCAGCTGTGGATCGGCTCCGCTGCGTGTCTGCTCCGTGTTCTGCCATCCTTCAATACCCACCAGGTCCGGATTTGTTGCGGTACGGCTGCGGCCATGACTGACAGCTGTAGTCACGAGGACCCACGAGATCTTGCGAATTCATGTAGAATAGAACCACAAAACCAACAACAGTTAGTTTCCATCCAGAGGAGTAGAGGGGAAAACAACTCTGTGCTGTGTTTTCAAGGTGTAGTGCAGAGAAATATGATCCGCCGTGAGCACGGTGTATTTTATTTTGAAAATTAACCGGATGTTTTATTTTGCTTCTGTGCTCGACGTCCTGTCCTGCACTATCTGCCCTGTCCGGAATTGCTGTGGAGGTCTCCGGCAAAAATAGAAGCTCTGCGTATCTGCTCCGGAGGGCTGCGGACGCAGCCGTTCTGCAGTCAGTGAAATTACACACATTGACTTTAATGGAAACCTATTGACTCCGCCGCCGTTCCAGAGCGGATCCGCAGATGTTCTGCAGCCGGTGGAGATTGGGGGGTAAGGTGATAAGAAGTTAAAGCAGACTTTTTTTTTTCTTTTAACAGGGAAAAGTAAAGATTTATTTCAGTGCAAGTCATCTGCTGTTTACTTGGATTTTTCTGAGAGCTGCAAGAATTTTTTTCTGTTCAGTTATATTTTTGGAATTTTGCAGGACAATCTTAGCATTGCTTTGAGGGTCCTCAACAAAACCCTTTTTTGGAACAAAAGACCAACTCAGCTTCACCTGTGTCCCTTAAGTTCAAGAAGGATGTGTGTTTGCAGATTTCTTTGCTGACATTGAGAATCTTTGGTTTATATCAATCTTATTTCAATATGAAAGGGCCATGCTAGTATAAAGATTCCTGATCGTCTACTGCAATTTAATTTCTTGACTTGGGCCTGAATGGTAAATTTCCACCAGAACCTTTCTGAAAAAGCCTTATCTGACGTTCAAGAGGTATATACAGTTTTTCCTATCTTCACTGGATTCTGGTGCAACGACAAATCAGTGGATGTACATTACCTTTCATTGGACATCTTTAACGACTAAAGGCAGCTTGCATGCACTTTTCTACTGCAGGCTTCATTATTGATACAAGTGGCATTGGGTATGGTAGGCCAATTCTAATGAACCCTTTTACCACGCAGGTACGCACTGAGTCTCTGGGACTTAATAACCTTAACACTTGTTGAATCAGTAATTGAGGTCGGGGCTTTGCCCCCTCAGCCTGCCTGTTTTTGTTTTAGAGAAAAGTCTATATGTGATTAGTGTTGGTATAACGTCTCTATGTACTTTTGCATAGCGCCATTAGCGTTGTGCTGTCTAAGACCAGTGTGTGAGGTACATTAAGTCATGGCTAAAGGATATCCACACAGAGGCAGCGGAAGGCTTTGTCTGCTAAGTGCCTCACCAGCAGCAGCAGGACACAATACACACACACACACACACAGACACACAAACAAACATACACAACAGATAACTGTCCTTTTAATCCATTGTTTGTTTGTTTGACACACACACACACACTCAAATCTCCTTATCCTGGAACACCACATCTATTTCATTTGTGCCATCCTTATGTTTTATGTATTTTATATTTGGTTGCAGTGAAATTTTCACTATTGTTTTCAATTCCAGGCAGGTGTTTGCATTGTAACATATACAAATTTTGGAATATGATTTATTCTTACAAAATGTTTTGTCCGTGTTAATCTCAGGGCTGAATCTCAGATATTTAATGATTTTAATTTTATTTTGTGATTTTTCATTTCTGTTTTATTGGGCTTGTTGTGTAAACCCCACATTGACTGGAGCAATGATACATGTAGCAGGATGTGGCGATCTCCTCAGATGCAAAGCCATCTGTCCTGGTACACGCTACATTCCAATGTCTCCTCCCTGTGTATGTCAGTGCTGTGGTGTTTTTAGGTTTAACATGGGACTAGGGCGGCCAACTCATGTCACTTTTTTCTGTCTTTATTTTATGGCAACTTTTTGTACCATCTTGCTCACATCTTGGAGCATCAGAGGTCATGTAATTGTCAAAAATAAATATTTTGTTTAATGTTGTGGTTTGCTCTAAAATATTTGTTTTTGGTTTTTTTAATCAAATAAAATGACGAGATTAAGGCATAATGGAAATTATGAGTAGTATGGTAATACATATAAATATATGAACCACTTAATTGTAAAATAATTCAATAGTTTATCAAAACTAACTTGTAATATATAATATATATCTATATATAAATATATAGAGGTTTACTCCTCGACGCAGCGGGCCCGGGTTCGACGCTGACCTGCGGCCCTTTGCTGCATGTCATTCCCCCTCTCTTTCCCCCTTCATTTCTTCAGCTGTCCTGTCAATAAAGGCCAAAAGTCCCAAAAAATTATCTTTAAATCTGAATTTGGATGAAATAAATAAATATGGAACCACTCCCTCAGAAGATAAAAATGAAGCTTACCCTATGGGGGGAAATTAATGTGATTAAAATGGTGGTTGCCCCACAATTCATAGTTCCCGTGATGTTGCCTGTTAATAAATCGCCACAGTTGTTTAAGCAATTTGACAGAATTACCAAAGATCAATATAAAGAAAATGTGGGCATTGAGGGATATAGGAGGTATGGGTCTCCCCAATGTAAGGTTATATAACCTAGCGTTTGAAATGTCTAGACTGTAAACACTGGAAGGCAACGGCCCAGAGCTGAGCTGGATCAAAATCAAACAGGAGCTAGCCCTAAGTTTTACCCGCTAGTAAGCCCTTTCAAACTTTTGGATGAGGGGTTAGGATTAACCCATTTTTTAGTGTAAAAACTCAATCAAGCAATCCGTTTGTATGACATTTTTTCAAAAGCTGCCACACTAGCCATCTCACATGCCCATTCTTGGATTGAAGGTACCCCTTCGTTCCTCCATACTCTTAGAAGTATCTGTCTGGCTATCATCAACTTTTTATGTGCTTATCTATCCCACTTAGGGTTGACCCATCTCTTAGCATAAATAATCTTGGGCTGAACGGAATCTGGCTCCCTGCAATCCAACATAAGTTATCATGTATCTCAGTCCAAGATTCCTGGACCTTGTCACAGGACTTAGCACGTGAAGTAATTGGCCGTGCTCTGTCGTATATTTCCAACAATTTGTCTTTCAATCCAAGTCTAAACAATTTGGAGGGTGTCCAGTAGAAGCAATGCATAATCTTAAACTGCATGAGACGCACCTTTACATTGCGTAAAATAGAGTTTTAATATTCCAACCAATTCTGTCCAATCCTCATCATCCAGTGTAATACTCAGATCTCTTTCCCATGTCTTTGAGGACTGACCAGGCTCCTTCCCCCAGGTTCTGAATAAGCATAGAATAATACCAAGAAGCCTCATGACCTTTTCCAAAGTTCATCAACACCTTATCTTAACATTCTGGTGCCTTTGGGGCTGAAGAACTGGATCCGACTGGCTTATTCTAAGGATGTTTGGAGAGAAATCTACAGGATGTGGGGTGTTTTGTACATAAGACTATCATATGCCTCTCTATGGCACAACCCAGCCATATATATTGGGAAGAAGTCGGTTTACTGGAATGAATGGCTTACAAAATAGATGATTAGTGACTTGTACTTGGATGGGGTGTCCTTCTCTGACCTTGTGCAGAAATATAATTTGGAAAGTAAAGGTAATTTTTGGATGTGCTAGCAAATAAGAGACTGCATCACAAAGTGCCAGGGTGGAAACCCAGTGATGGAGCTTTTGGAGTTACCTTGTATAGCACGCAGGGCAGCTACTGTATGTTCTATAAAACGTTTAATAGGTTGCAAGAAGATATCTGCAAAAGCTTGAGGATCGTCTGGCAGAGGGACCTAGGATGTGATTTCACTGATGAGTGGTTAAAATATTTTTAGACACTGGGAAATATCTAAGGGAGGCTAGGGGGACATTTATTCAGTTTAAGTTAATTCATTGGTTCTATTTTGCTTCTAAACTCCACAGGATGGGCTTACTGACAATTATGTTGGAAATGTCAGACTGAACTAGGAACTTTTTTATAAGTAATTTGGGAGTGTAAACTTATTTACCCAAGGTACTGAAGTACAAGTAGGGCAAGTGGCTTGGTTCATCGGTAGCTTTATCAAGTATAAGTCTAATGGGGGACCAAACATAAGTGCCCAATATTTTTTTTAAAGTATGACTTCACAGTGATAAAGGTTGGGTTGCTCACGGCTACCCAAATTATTCTCAGATTATGAAAAAGCACTTCACCCCCAGATATTAAAAAAGTGGATGGAATTTATGTTTCAATTTGATTTTTCTATTTTATTTATAGTGTCAAATCACAACAGGACTTACCTCAGGACACTTTACATATAGAATAGATCCAGACGACACTTTACAAAGCCCCAACAATTCCCCCCAAGAGCAAGCATTTGGTGGCAAGGTAAAACTTCCTTTAAACAGGCAAAAACCTCAGACAGAACAGTTAGAAATAGTATCATATCAACACGTTAGCTAGGACAATACTGATGATGGGAATTTTAAGAGGGCATTGGACAGTTATTTTTGCTAATAGTACCTCTGGGACAAGGTAATGCTTTGGTTGTACTGATATAACTAGTAGATTTCAAAATATGTTCATGCATCATAGGCCTTTGTACATCTTGTAACCAAATGTAAGGATACTGTCTGTTTATGTAATAACTTTAATGACAAAAGGAAAGGTCATCATATCTTACAAAACAGATATAAATGGTTATTGGATTTTGTTAGCTATACGTGTATAGGATTTATCTTTTGCAATCTTCATGGTTGCACTAACAAACCACAGAACAAGGTTTTAATGTCAACTATAAGCACTTTGATGAAGTTCAAACGCTTTATCCTACTGATAATATATTCAGGAGAGACTTTAATATGTGGGTTCATGAGAATATCACAGAGGTCATAAAAGAGGATTTTGAGTTTTGCCCCAGTCATAGGCAACAACACATATTAGGCAACCCTAAGCCCATGGCCCATATTGTAAAACCCTTAGCCTATTGGATTCAGACAAGTATAATGAGTGGCAAACAGATGATAATGACTGGCTTACAGAGCTAGGAAAAAGTAACGGCTTTTGAAAGAATATCCTATAGTATAATAAACGACATTGAATAATGAGAAATGGGGAATGTTCTTAAGATTGTATGGTATTGTATTGTATTGTATGGTAGCTAGAAGGTATGTGTATACACTCTGATCATTGTGGCCTGTTCCTGGGGAGCTATCACGGAATTGAGGGTGGAAGTGGTCTGGGTGCAATACAGGGGTCTGTTTATTGGACTACCTCAACCTCACATTGGACAATGACTGGACATGCAGCAGTGGTTTGGTAGTCTCCTGGAAAGACTGCATGGTCTAATTTTTCTTGTCATGAATTCTATTGTATTTATTTATTTATTTTTTAAGTATAATTCTATCCTTATTTTAGTGCCCTCACTCTATTTCATTATCAACACAATACAGTTGTGTATTTTAATTTTGCTGTAAAAATTAAAACTCAAAGTTTGAGTCTGAAAAAAAAATTAACAATTTTGGCCAGTATGGGGATTGAACCCCTTATCTTGGCATTATTAGCACCACACTCTAACCATCTGAGCTAACTTTTAATCAGTAAATGTTCCAGAATTAAACCGGACACAACGTGGAGATTGGTGGAGATTTTGGAAAACTTTGTTTGCACGTTTGCATGTAAACTGAGAAAAACGGAGGTTTAGGCAGCCAACGTCACAGTATTTAACAGGAGCTCTACCTCCAGGGGCCTCATTTATAAAACTGTGCGTAGATTCTATTCTGAAAGATTTCATGCGCCAAAAAGTCAGAATTTTCGTACACAAAAACAAAATTCTGATTTATAACACCTTGCGGCGCACACCGGTGGCACTCTTCTCGTTATAAATACGGACGAATATGCGGTCGTGCACGAGCCTCACGCTCCTCCCAAGGTCGTCCCATATTTGTCCTAATAAGGTCCATGTTAATCAATCAATGAATATTGCAGCCTTGTAAAGAAGCCCTTGATGACCAATCATGAAACGGAAAAGTGGGGAAAAAACACGATTCAGTGATTGTGAGATCGATGTGCTCCTAACAGAGGTAGAACATCGAAACAAAATCCTGTTTGGAAGCCTTAACCCTTGTGTGGTGTTCATATGTTTGTTACGCAGCCTTAGCTCAATTACCAATGATATATACATCATTTATGGTTCATATTTTCCATTTACCCCTGTGAGATCACATTTACGATCATATGATCATTTTCGTTTTTTGAGAAAACAAGGAAATTCAATTATTAAAAAGGTAAAAAATAGAAACAAGATTTTTGATCATTATTGGTGCTTATTTTTTAGAACTTAATCAGAACAGGTGAAAGTGCTTGAAATGTAACAATTTTGTAACTTTGTGTGGGAATAGCAGGTGCAGAAAGACAACATTCCCACACACAGACACCTACAATCAGACATGCCCACATACAGACACACAGAAACACACAGAGACACACAGAGACGCACAGACACACACACACACACACACACACACACAGAAACACACACACATATACACACACACACACACAGCAGGCCCAGTTAGGAGGACACAGTTGTTTCACAGCACCTACAATCCAGTAGACCCGAACACCTCATATGTAATAGTTGTATGTATGTAATGCAGTCATTGAAAATAAGTTATTTTTTATGTTCTTCACAGAAAATGAGCCAAGGCCAAGTAAGAAGAAATAATAAATAGCATAATATGTCTTTATTATTAAAATTTAGAGTGTGCTCACATCTACAGATTCTCACTCCCATCTCGTAAAATACGGACAGGTGCCGTTGTCGTTCTTATTGACGCTAAAAGTCTCCATTAGCATCCGCTGCACAGTGTGGGAGGAACCCCTGCCTCTCCCCGTTGTACGGGGCGCATTTCACGGGGAGAGGCAGGGGAGAAGCGGAGGAAAAGCGCATTTTCGGAGTTCACTAAAACGCAGTCTACAAAACCTTGGGAGCATTACGCACGATCTCACGTGTGGTCAAAAGGTTGCGGAAAACTGGCGCATTTTTACGCATGGAAATTCTTTATAAATCCCGACTTTTGCGAGGAATGTTGCAACGGCAAATTTCACCCTGCTTCTCGCAACTTTTTCTTGCGTAACAGGTTTTATAAATGAGGCCCCTGGTTAGTCCATACGAATGATGATCCTGGCGCCATCTTTATTCGAAAGAGAAAGTGATTCGTTGCTGTTGCTATTTTCGGGATTCTGATGGCTAATGTGGGCTTGAGCTTCTTGTTGCACTGCCACCTACAGGTTTGGCATGCTTTTGACGGCATATACACGGGTTTGTGTAAACGAACACTTTTCTGAAAACTGACAGGTATGCACAATGTTATTTTTAAAAACGGAAAGGGTGAAATGTCCGTTTATGAAAATAGCTGGCCACGTGTAAACGTAGTCTCAGTGCGAGATTGTCTGTTCCATTTTGTCAGCTTTTGAGCGTTTCCTTGTATTCCTTGTGTTTCTTGTGTTCCTTGTGTTCCTGTTTTTCTGATTCTTCTGATTCCCTGTGTTTTTGTACAAATGCCTGTTTTTGGACTTTGCCTGTCGATTTGGAAACTTTTGCCCATGAGTTTTGTTTGTGCTCCAAATAAAACTTTTTTTACTGCCTCTGTGAGTGATAATGAATTGTGAAATTAAAGGGATACTTCACCGATTAGCATTAAGCTTTGTATCAGTAGAAACCCGGTACTATTTTCGAATGACCGTGCTTCCCTCCCTCATGTCCCCCTGAGACGAGTGATCCCTGTATTGTGTGTATGGAAAAAAAACTCGGATGACGCAAAAATCGTCATTTTGCGTCATCGGAAGCTTTTTCGGCCAGAGGCTAGAGACTACAGCCAGTAGTAGGAGCTTGTTCCGCATGTTTTCAACCCACAATGTTGGGTGGCAGTGCAGGTTGTGGCAGGGCAAGTAAGGAGGTTGGCACCTTGAACTGAAGGTTGCGTCTTCTGTCCATGACCCTCTGGATGAGTATGTCTACAAACTGGGTGGTGTGTGGTGTTTAGTTTAGTTTAGTTTAGTTTATTAGTTTATAATGTCGTGGACAGTCCCCCTTAATTAACTGTACAGTAAAAGGAGCAGCTTTAGCCTCAACGGCTAATCTTCAGCTGTAGTCCCCAGCCAGCTGACAACAGGCATCCTAAAATACAATGGTTAACATATTCAAATGAGTTACATTACATATAATAACAGCAGGCCTAAGCAAAAAGGGTTAAAACATACAAAGAAGTGGCACACAAACAAACAAGCACAGATAATGGCAATGGCATTAAAGCAGTCCAAGCAGTTAATACAATACGAAGGAGACAAGAGAAAGCCACATTGAAACCACATACAAGACATAACAGAGGCGGGCAGCAGAGATGGAGCGACAGCAACAATGACTATGTCACATCGAACACACATCACATCTGACAGATTCATGTGTTCAGTAGTAGTTATCGGACTGCCATGTTTTAAGGTGTGTTGTAAACGTGGAATATGTATGTATATCTTTGATTGTAGTGGGCAATGAATTCCAATTTTGTGATGCCGTAACAGAAAATGATAGTTGGCCAAATGTACTTTTCCTGAATGGAATTAGGTCACCGCGTGTGGTGCTTCTAGTGGTCTGACTGTTGTTTATGGTTATTTAGGATAATGTATATAAGTGATCCTAAAGTGATCCAATACACTCCAAATCATGGTCAAGAGGCCAGCATATCTGATGACAGTTGATGTGGTCTTTGATATAAATCATGACTCCCCCCCCCTTCCCCTCCCCCTTTTCCATTAGATCTGTCCCGTCTAATCTATAGATATTATAGCCTGGTACATGCAATGCAGCAGATGGGGAGTTGTTATGTAACCATGATTCTGTCAAGCCTAAAAAATCTAAGTTAGAATTTATAAGAAGATGATGCACTTGTTCAGACTTTGGGGTGAGGCTACGGATGTTAATATGTCCTCCAAAGAGACCCCTAGGTTTGAGTTGTTTATCCCAGATCAGTCGAGATTGATTGACAGTTTTAAAAAAGTTCATTTTACGATACTTTTTCAGAGCAGTATTGTAATGTGTTGTATGCACTATGGGAGGTACCGTGCAGATTGTTACGCTTACGTTGAGTGCAGTGACTATTGGACGATATGAGCCTGTAGAGTCAGAAGCGTAAGGCAAGGAAATAGATGTTGGCTCCGTAGCCACGGAAGCCCCGTCGTTGTCGATCCACGCGCTCACTGATGGCCAGCCCAGGCTTCCAACGCTCTCCATGCCCCCCGCTGTTGCAGCCGTTCCTTTCCGTGATCTCCGCTCCCCGGCACTGATAGATCCATCTCCCAGTCAAAGTCGACCGACGCCCAACCCTCGATAAACAGGGATAATACTCCTCGTGTACTCGCTGCTGGCAACTCGGGAAGTCGGGCCTGGGCACTGGTGCACATCTCCAGACAACAGGTAGTCTGAAGTTGTCAATGTCTCATAACTTCAGACGCAATAGCCCAATGCCTTCATGGTTATCACTGGGGATTTTAATCATGTTTCACTGGATAAATCCCTCCCTGACTTTCATCAATATGTTAACTGCCCCACAAGAGACAATAAAACTCTGGACATCCTGTATGCTAATGCCAAGGATGCATACAGTGCATTGTCTCTTGTGGGGCAGCCCTTCCCCCCCTTGGCAAATCAGATCACAACCTTGTCTTGCTGTCTCCTGAGTATGTTCCTCTTGTACAGCGGCAGCCTGTCCACACAAGGACTGTGAGGAGGTGGACTCAGTAGGCTGAGGAGGCTCTTCAGGACTGTTTTGAGTCTACAGACTGGGACGTGTTTTGTGAACCACATGGGGAGGACATCAATAATATGACAGACTGCATCACAGAATACATCAAATTCTGTGAGAACATCACCATGCCCTCCCGGACTGTACGCTGCCTTCCCACTCACAAGCCGTGGATCACCAGTGACCTTAAAGTTCTTCTGAATGAGAAGAAGAAAGCTTTCAGGTCATGGGACAGACAGGAGCTGAGGGGAGTACAGCACAAACTACGGGATAAACTGAGGGAATGTAAAAACTCCTACAGGAGGAAGCTGGAAGCCAGTCTACAGGAGAACAATATGAGGGAGGTGTGGACAGCGATGAAAGAGATCACCGGGTGTGGGGGTAGAAGAAGACCAACACCAGGCAGCCATGAGAGAGCAAACAAGCTAAACTGTTACTTTAAAGCAGCCATATTATGCTCATTTTCAGTTTCATAATTGTATTTTAAGGTTGTTCCAGAATAGGTTTACATGGTTTAATTTTCAAAAAACACCATATTTTTGTTGTACTGCACCGCTCTCTCTCACTGCTGCAGATCCTCTTTTCAGCTGGTCTCTGTTTTAGCTACAGAGTGAGACCTCTGTTCTTCTTCTTCTTCTGTACTATCTTTGATTGCACCCGCACATGCCCAGTAGCTCAGATGTAGATCATGTCAGCTAGCTAGCTCCATAGACAGTAAAAGAAAGGCTGTTTCTACAACTTCGGTCAGTTACAAGGCAGGATTAGCTGGGAGACTTCTAAATGAGGGCGCACATGTAAGTAGTTCTTTTGTAGATTATGGTGAACTTGTGTGTGTTGTAGCAGTGCTTTGCTATTGAGAACGAGGTAGCATGCTAGCGTTAGCATGCTAGCATTAGCGTTAGCATGCTAACGCTAACGCTACGAGCTAATGGTTGCGGTTAGCCTGCTCGTTTCGGCTTGTGATGTCACAAGCCGTGCCGATTTTGAACAGCTCACCCAGAGACTGAAGGCAGGACACATTCAGAAACTGTATCTCACTCTAAACAGCATGGATGGATTTTTTTCAAAGTTTGTATGTGTGTGGAAGCACCAGAGACACAACAGAACACCCCAAATCCCAGAAAAAGTGATTTTTTCATAATATGGGCACTTTAACAGGTTTAGCTCACAGCCATCCCCTGCCTCTTCTACCACTCCACCAACCCCCCACACCCCCTCTATGCCACCTCCCCCCTCACGCCCCTGTGGTCTGCCCACTCCCCCCACAACTACAGCACATCTCATCTCCCCCCACAGACACTTCAAGCACCCCCCCCCCCCTGCTTTTCATTCAAACCTGGCCAAGTGAGGAGACAGCTGGAGAGGCTTGACCAGCGCAAGGCTGCCGGCCCGGATGGCATCAGCCCCAGGGTCCTGAAGACCTGTGCCAGTCAGTTGTCTGGTGTTCTCCAGTATGTCTTCAACCTGACCCTGAGCCTGCAGAGGGTGCCGCTGCTGTGGAAGACGTCCTGCCTTGTCCTGGTCCCCAAGAAGTCGACTCCATCTGGCCTCAAGGACTACCGCCCAGTGGCTCTCACATCCCATATGATGAAGGTGATGGAGAGGCTGGTCTTGGCCCACCTGAGGCCGCAGGTGAGATCTACCTGACAGACAGACCACAGTTTGTCCGTCTGGACTGTGTTCTGTCTGATGTGGTGGTGAGTGGTACGGGGGCTCCACAGGGGACTGTGCTGTCTCCTTTTCTGTTCACCTTATACACCACAGACTTCCAGTACAACTTAGAGTCATGTCACTTACAAGTTCTCTGATGACTCTGCAGTTGTTGGGTGGATAAGGGATGGACAGGAGGGAGAGTACAGAGCGCTGGTGGACAACTTTGTGGAGTGGTCTGGTAAGAATCACCTGCTGCTGAATGTGGATAAGACCAGAGAGATGGTGATTGACTTCAGGAGGAAGGGAATGGCTCCGCAGCCCCTTTGCATCCTGGGTGGAGATGTGGACATGGTTGAGGAGGTACCTGGTGTCAACATCGACAACAGGCTGAACTGGAAAATCAACAGCACTGCTGTTTACAAGAAGGGGATGAGCAGACTCTATTTCCTGAGGAAGCTGAGATCCTTCAACATGTGCAGCAGAATGTTGGAGATGTTCTAGTAGTCTGTTGTGGCCAGCGCTCTGTTCTCCTCCGCCATCTGCTGGGGCAGCAGCATCGGAGCCAGCAACACAAACAGACTGAACAAACTGATCAGGAAGGCTGGCTCCATTATTAGCTGCAAACAGGACACTTTTGAAGCTGTGGTGGTCACTGAACAAACTGTTATCTATCATGGATAACCCCGACCACCCTCTCCACCCCACACTGGTCCAACAGAGGAGCACCTTATCTAAGAGGCAGCTTCGATGTCGCACGGACCGCTACAAGAAATCATTCCTACCACAGGCAATTAAACTTGTGAGATACTCTACAATCTTGGACAACAGGAAATGCGCTTTATATGACAAACATCACCCGATTTACATGAAAAAAGAATGTGTGGTCTACATGTGATAATGAGCCGGCCCCTATAATATAACCACGCCCACTTACTCAGGCCACGCCCCCTTTCATAACATTTGTACCGTTTAAGGTAGAGTCTTGTGTGAGGTGTCATTGAACTCAGCAGAGAGTTGCTTCTTCATTGGTGATGGTTTGGCCCGCCCCCTATGCTTAAGCCACGCCCCCTTTCATGAATGCTGATCCATCTAAGGTAGAGTCTTGTGTGAGGTGTCATTGAACTCAGCAGAGAGTTCCTTCTTCATTGGTGATCGTTTGACCCACAACTTATGCTTAAGCCACGCCCCCTTTCACAACTGGTGACCCGTTTATGTGAGGTGTCATTGAACTCAGCAGAGAGTTGCTTCTTCATTGGTGATAATTTGAATGCTTAAACCACGCCCCCTTTCATAACATTTGAACCGTTTAAGGTAGGGTCTTGTGTGAGGTGTTTCCTCTCGTCACTTCTGTTATCTATGGCCCCCCCCCAAGCCAAACCCCACGTTTCGCTCAGATTTTTCGCATTTTCTGACCCAGCTCTGTGCTATATCACCCTCTGTCCTCATCCTTGGAGATTCTAACTTTCACATCGACATCAACTGCAAATCTGTCACTGACTTTCTGGAACTGTTAAACTGCTTCAACTTCTCACAACATGTTAACTTCCCCAACACTCATGGTCATATCCTTGATCTGGTCTGCTCCACTGGTCTCACAGTGAATCATCTCTCCAGCATCAACCTCTATATCTCAGACCATCTTGCAATCATCACGGACATCAACATCCCCATTCCTATCCCAAAAGACAAGCGCAAAATCTAATTTAGGAACCTCAAATCCATAAATCCATCGGCTCTCAGCTTCTCTCGCCAATTCAATATCTGCCTCCCCCCTCAGTGTCTGATGATCCAACCCACCTTGTGGACTACTACAACAACACTCTGTCCTCCTGTCTCGACCTGCTGGCTCCGAGCATTACTAAAACTGTCTCCTTCACACACTCAGCCCCCTGGTACACTCCTGAACTTCACCAAATAAAGTCCCGCAAACGTCAGTTGGAAAGACTGTGTAATAGTGTGTTTTGTGTATATTCCAGCTAACTTTATTTTCTTAAGTGGTACTGTCTCAAAAGGGGAAACAGGATGTTCCATTTGTCGACAATGACGGGGGGGGGGGGGTATGGATTTTACTACCTTCTTATAATGTCATTTAAAATGCAGTGATTGTGTTAGATTAGCCTTGTCACTGTTATTGAATTGTTTTCAGCCCAAAAGAAAGCAGTAATGTTTCATGTACATTTATTTTCGTTTAGATATGTTGATAATTGTGATCAGCGAATCACCTGTGTATTGTGGTACGTCGCATGAGCGTCTCTCTGTTTGTTAGCGAACTCTGTTTTGGAAACTGAGAGAGAGGTATGTTGAGACAGAGTATTCCGCTTATAAATGTAATTCCAATGTTGATGCCATGACTATGTTCTGGAGGAGTGATGAGGGACAGATGTGGTGTGTAGGGCTGGAGTCTGTATTGTAATGTGTTTCAAAGTTATTGCGAAAGTTTGTATTGCACTGTGTTCCTTTTGAAGTGCCGCTGCTTTGCCGCTGCATGCTCAGAGTCGCGCCTCACGCAGCATTATGGGAAATGTAGTTTTCCTGTGGGATTTGTATAGAATGAATGTGATGTTTATTTGTACTGTTCTAGTGTGTGTGCACATATGATGTCTCTGTGTTTACCTGTGATCTATTACACATGAGGCGGGCATGTTTACTTTATTTTGCATTTATTTTACTTTATTATTTTATGTATCCCTCACAGTAGTCTGAGAAGAGGGTGTGTGGAATTGATGCAGTCCCTGTCACATGTGTCATTACAGACTCACTCAGTAAAACAAAGATCCAAAGAGAGCTGTGGTGTCGTGGTGATTTTGTGGTGAGTCCTGACTCCGGTACAACTGTACAATAAAAACGGTTTAACAGTTCACCTCCACGTATACACAGACCACCTTCACCAATACAAAAACGCCTAAACACTGCCCGGTCCTACTAACACTCACAGCTCATACACTCCGGCTCCAACAACCCCAAGACTCTCTTCTCTACAATAAACAAACTTCTAAAAAAAATGAGAGAAAAGCGTTGCATTTATCCACTGTGAAGGTTGTAGAAATGTTGTCCAACATTTCTACAACCTTCACAGTGGATAAATGCAACGCTTTTCTCTCATTTTTTTCGATCCAAAATCAACACCATTTACAACAACTTGACCATCTCCCCTGCTCCTTCAACACCTGCCGCCCCCTCTCAGTCACTCTCTCATTTTTCTCTGCTGTCCCTGTGGAGATTTCACATTTCACCACAGGTAGGAACAGCTCCACCTGCAGCCTTAATCCCATCCCATCAGCTTTCATTAAGACCTGTCTACCATCCATCCATCCTGTCTGCCCCGCTCATCACTACAATCATCAATTCCTCTCTCAGTTCCGGATCAGTCCCCATAACACTCAAGCTTGCATCAGTCACCCCCATCCTCAAGAAACCTGGTCTAAACCCGGACACCATGTCTGACCCATATCCAACCTCCCCTTCCTATCAAAAATCCTGGAACTGTTGTTGCTGCTCAAATTAAAACCCACCTCTCCTCCAATAACCTGTTTGAGCCATTTCAATCTGGATTCCGCTCACAACACAGCACTGAAACAGCCCTCCTCAAAGTCACCAATGACCTCCTCCTCTCCTCTGACTCTAGCCACCTCACCATCCTTATCATGCTCGACCTCACTGCAGCCTTCAACACCATCAACCACTCCATCCTCTGCTCTCGACTGGAAACCTACTGCAACATCACTATCACCGAACTCTCCCTCACTCTCTGGTCTGGAACCTTGTGCTAGGCATCATCTTCAATAGAATTATTAGAATCTGAATAAAGTATACTGTACTTTTCACAGCTAAAAAACTGAATACTGACACTAGTGCTTCCAGTTGTATAGACTGTGGCTGCTCTCAATGATTCTGGTTGAGATAACTAATGTTGTGATTTGTCACCAATATACCAAAATAATATTTTTATATTGCATTACTTCAAATACTAAGCTACTCCTCTAGTAAACTAGTATTCACATGAACTAAAACAAAACATTGAGACCATTCAGCAAAGCACACTGGGTAATTCAACACTGGTTGCTATGGACTTGTCACTAGGCTTCCTCAGTCATTGTATATTTTAGCATAGGTAAGCTTGCCGAAGCTGAACATTATCCAAAACTCCATTTCTCAGATGAGGGTCAATTTGGGAGCTTGCATGTTACCACTCCTTCCTTCTCAAATAGGCATTTTTCAAGGCTGAAAAGGCTGTCATTTGCACATTTTCACAAATAATCACCGGGACCGAAAGGATACCTCCCGTCTCATGCCTTCCCGGCTGCCTGCTGGTGCTGTCTGCGGCCCGAGTTACGGCTTTTCAAAATAAAAGCTTGCATCTGGTCAGCTATGTTTTCGTACGGTGTTTTGGATGTTTTTGCTAATGAATAAAATTATTTTTTCATCAGATGTCTTAGTACCACACACAATTGAGCTAGCAAAGCAGTTTTGTGTTTATATGTTCGAGCGGGATTTATTTAGTTTGGGTAATCCCACGGTCTCTAAGCTACAGGTCTGGCTGACTAAACAGGGAGGGATGCATCTGCTAGCGATAAGGGGCCGAGACTGAGAGAGCTACATGGAGCTGTATGGATAAAAATGCACCAAATAAGACACTTTGAAATTTTGCCCTACTCATGAATACAAAAGTTGGGTGAACATTCCCGGTAGCCTAAGAAGAATTGGATAACCCTCCCCTCAACAAAGAATAAAAAGACATGACCCTCCCCTATTTTCCTCCAGTGGTCCATTCCATAAATGCCAAACGGTCCCTTACCTTTTACCTCTGCACCTGAGTCGTGCATTTGATTTCATATGCTAAGAAACTACAGTAAAGCTTTATAAGTGACATAAACAACGTTAACACCGTAAGAAGCTCTAGGGAGGCTAAAATACATTTTTCCTGCATAAAGAGATGTTTGTAGGAGCTTCTACTAAGAAACTACTGTAAAGCTGTTTAAGTACAGAAACAGGGATAACACATCGTAAGAAGCTCTAGGGAGGCCAAAATACATCTTTCCTGCATAGAGAGATGTTTGTAGACACGTCGGTAGAGAAACTACTGTAAAGCTGAAAAAGTGACATAAATAACGTTAACACATCATAAGAATCTGAGTGGAGGCCAAAATGCATCGTTCCTGCATATATGTATAGGAACATATGCTAAGAAACTACTGTAAAGCTGTTTGAGTGACGGAAACAGGGATAACACATCTTAAGAAGCTAGTTGAAGACCAAAACGCATCTTTCCTGTATAAAGAGATGTTTGTAGGAGCTTCTGCTAAGAAACTACTGTAAAGCTGTTTAAGTGACATAAAAAGGGTTCACACATCATTAAAAGCCCTATGGAGGCCCAAATGCATCTTTCTTGCATAGAGAGATGTTTGCACGAACTTCTGTAGAGAAACTACTGTAAAGCTGTTAAAGTGACAAAAACAACGTTAACACATCATAAAAAGCTGAGTGAAGGCCAAAATGCATCTTTCCTGCATATATGTATAGGAACATATGCTAAGAAACTACTGTAAAGCTGTTAAAGTGACATAAACAACGTTAACACATCATAAGAATCTGAGTGGAGGACAAAATGCATCTTTCCTGCATATATGTATAGGAACATATGCTAAGAAACTACTGTAAAGCTGTTAAAGTGACATAAACAACGTTAACACATCATAAGAATCTGAGTGGAGGACAAAATGCATCTTTCCTGCATATATGAATAGGAACATATGCTAAGAAACTACTGTAAAGCTGTTAAAGTGACATAAACAACGTTAACACATCATAAGAATCTGAGTGGAGGACAAAATGCATCTTTCCTGCATATATGTAGAGGAACATATGCTAACAAAAACAACTGTAAAGCTGTTTGAGTGACAGAAACAGGGATAACACATCATAAGAAGCTGGTTGGAGGCCAAAACGCATCTATCCTGCATAGAGAGAAGTCTGTAGGAACATATGCTAAGAAACTACTGTAAAGCTGTATGTGACAGAAACAGGGATAACACATCGTAAGAAGCTCTAGGGAGGCCAAAATACATCTTTCCTGCATAAAGAGATGTTTGTAGGAGTTTCTGCTAAGAAACTACTGTAAAGCTGTTGAAGTGACAGAAACAGGGATAACACATCGTAAGAAGCTGGTTGGAGGCCAAAAGGATGTTTGCTGCATAAGAGATGTTTGTAGGAGTTTTTGATAAGAAACTACTGTAAAGCTGTTTCAGTACACAAACAGGGTTAACACATCGTAAGAAGCTCTAAGGAGGCCAAAATACATCTTTCCTGCATAGAGAGATGTTTGTAGGAACTTCTGTGGAGAAACTACTGTAAAGCTGTTAAAGTGACAAAAACAACGTTAACACATCATAAAAAGCTGAGTGAAGGCCAAAATGCATCTTTCCTGCATATATGTATAGGAACATATGCTAAGAAACTACTGTAAAGCTGTTAAAGTGACATAAACAACGTTAATACATCATAAGAATCTGAGTGGAGGACAACATGCATCTTTCCTGCATATATAGAGGAAATATGCTACAAAAACAACTGTAAAGCTGTTTGAGTGACAGAAACTGGGATAACACATCGTAAGAAGCTGGTTGGAGGCCCAAACGCATCTATCCTGCATAGAGAGATGTTTGTAGAAACGTCTGTAGAGAAACAACTGTAAAGCTGTTAAAGTGACATAACAACGTTAACACATCATAAGAATCTGAGTGAAGGCCAAAATGCATCTTTCCTGCATATATGTATAGGAACATATGCTAAGAAACTACTGTAAAGCTGTATGTGACAGAAACAGGGATAACACATCATTAGAAGCTGAGTGGAGGCCAAAATGCATCTTTCCTGCATAAAGAGATGTTTGTAGGAGCTTCTGCTAAGAAACTACTGTAAAGCTGTTGAAGTGACAGAAACAAGGTTAACACATCGTAAGAAGCTGGTTGGAGGCCAAACGGATCTTTCCTGCATAAGAGATGTTTGTAGGAGTTTTTGATAAGAAACTACTGTAAAGCTGTTTCAGTACACAAACAGGGTTAACACATCGTGAGAAGCTCTAAGAAGGCCAAAATACATCTTTCCTGCATAAGAGATGTTTGAAGGAGTTTCTACTAAGAAACCACTGTAAAGCTGTTTAAGTGACAGAAACAGGGATAACACATCGTAAGAAGCTGGTTGGAGGCCAAAATGCATCTATCCTGCATAGAGAGATGTTTGTAGAAACGTCTGTAGAGAAACTACTGTAAAGCTGTTAAAGTGACATAAACAACGTTAACACATCAAGAATCTGAGTGGAGGACAAAATGCATCTTTCCTGCATATATGTATATGAACATATGCTAAGAAACTACTGTAAAGCTGTTAAAATGACATAAACAACGTTAACACAGCATAAGATGCTGAGTGGAGGCCAAAATGCATCTTTCCTGCATATATGTATAGGAACATATGCTAAGAAACTACTGTAAAGCTGTATGTGACTGAAACAGGGATAACACATCGTAAGAAGCTGGTTGGAGGCCAAAATGCATCTATCCTGCATAGAGAGATGTTTGTAGAAACGTCTGTAGAGAAACTACTGTAAAGCTGTTAAAGTGACATAAACAACGTTAACACATCAAGAATCTGAGTGGAGGACAAAATGCATCTTTCCTGCATATATGTATAGGAACATATGCTAAGAAACTACTGTAAAGCTGTTAAAATGACATAAACAACGTTAACACAGCATAAGATGCTGAGTGGAGGCCAAAATGCATCTTTCCTGCATATATGTATAGGAACATATGCTAAGAAACTACTGTAAAGCTGTATGTGACTGAAACAGGGATAACACATCGTAAGACGCTGGTTGGAGGCCAAAATGCATCTTTCCTGCATAAGAGATGTTTGTAGGAACATATGCTAAGAAACTACTGTAAAGCTGTTTCAGTACACAAACAGGGTTAACACATCGTAAGAAGCTCTAAGGAGGCCAAAATACATCTTTCCTGCATAGAGAGAATAGGTAGGAACTTCTGTAGAGAAACTACTGTAAAGCTGTTAAAGTGACATAAACAACGTTAACACATCATAAAAAGCTGAGTGAAGGCCAAAATACATCTTTCCTGCATAAAGAGATGTTTGTAGGAGTTTCTACTAAGAAACTACTGTAAAGCTGTTAAAGTGACATAAACAACGTTAACACATCATAAGAAGCTGAGTGGAGGCCAAAATGCATCTTTCTTGCATATAGAGATGTTTGTAGAAACGTCTGTAAGAAACTACTGTAAAGCTGTTAAAGTGACATAAACAACGTTAACACATCAAGAATCTGAGTGGAGGACAAAATGCATCTTTCCTGCATATATGTATAGGAACATATGCTAAGAAACTACTGTAAGGCTGTTTGAGTGACAGAAACAGGGATAACACTTCGTAAGAAGCTCTAAGGGGGCCAAAATACATCTTTCCTGCATAGAGAGAATAGGTAGGAACTTCTGTAGAGAAACTACTGTAAAGCTGTTAAAGTGACATAAACAACGTTAACACATCATAAGAATCTGAGTGAAGGCCAAAATACATCTTTCCTGCATAAAGAGATGTTTGTAGGAGTTTCTACTAAGAAACCACTGTAAAGCTGTTTAAGAGACAGAAACAGGGATAACACTTCGTAAGAAGCTGAGTGGAGGCCAAAATGCATATTTCCTGCATATATGTATAAGAACATATGCTAAGAAACTACTGTAAAGCTGTATGTGACAGAAACAAGGATAACACATCGCAAGAAGCTGGTTGGAGGCCAAAACGCATCTTTCCTAAATAAAGAGATGTTTGTAGGAGCTTCTGTAGAGAAACTACTGTACAGCTGTTAAAGTGACATAAACAACGTTAACACGTTTATAAGAAGCTGAGTGGAGGCCAAAATGCATCTTTCCTACATATATGTATAGGAACATATGCTAAGAAACTACTGTAAAGCTGTTAAAATGACAAACGTTAAGATGCATTTTGGCCTCCACTCAGCATCTTATGCTGATAAGATGCTGAGTGGAGGCCAAAATGCATCTTTCCTGCATATATGTATAGGAACATATGCTAAGTAACTACTGTAAAGCTGTATGTGACTGAAACAGGGATAACATATCGTAAAACGCTGGAGGGAGGCCAAAATGCATCTTTCCTGCATAAGAGATGTTTGTAGGAGTTTCTACTAAGAAACCACTGTAAAGCTGTTAAAGTGACATAAACAACGTTAACACAGCATAAGATGCTGAGTGGAGGCCAAAATGCATCTTTCCTGCATAGAGAGATGTTTGTAGGAGTTTCTACTAAGATACCACTGTAAAGCTGTTAAAGTGACAGAAACAGGGATAACACATCGTAAGACACTGGTTGGAGGCCAAAATGCATCTTTCCTGCATAAGAGATGTTTGTAGGAGTTTCTACTAAGAAACCACTGTAAAGCTGTTTAAGAGACAGAAACAGGGATAACACTTCGTAAGAAGCTGAGTGGAGGCCAAAATGCATCTTTCCTGCATATATGTATAGGAACATATGCTAAGAAACTACTGTAAAGCTGTATAAGTGACATAAACAATGTTAACACAGCATAAGATGCTGAGTGGAGGCCAAGATGCATCTTTCCTGCATAAGAGATGTTTGTAGGAGTTTCTACTAAGATACCACTGTAAAGCTGTTTGTGACAGAAACAGGGATAACACATCGTAAGACTCTAGGAGGCCAAAATACTGCCTTTCTCGCCGGGTTTCTTATACTGAGCTGGATGGTAAATGGAAGTCAGGTGTGCCTCGTAATGACTGTAGAGCCACGCCCCTGCTGATGAGCACACACACACACACACACACACACACACACACACACACACACACACACACACACACACACACACACACAGGGAAAGACAGACAGGGAACCAAACAGGAAACACAGGGGAATCCAGAGGTCACACCGGGCTATGACATCCTGTCATGGATGTCATAGCCCGGTTGTGACAAGACCCTGAAACTGAAACAGCTAAATGGAGTTCCGCCATTATTCATTTTATCATTTACACCTGTGCCTTTCCTTCTGTGACATGTAAAAATGTCTTCCGTTAAAGGTACAATATGAAATTTTCTGCTGCTAGGGATCTCTCAATCAAAACAATGGAAAACATGGACTTTTGATGATGTTGTGAAGTGGCATTATGGGAGTTGTAGTTTTCATTGTTTAACACAATTGTCGATTAAAGTATATCTGTTCACGGATGGGTATATCCATTACAGTTTTATCCACGTTATGTTTAGTAATGTTTATTCATGTCATTTTGATAAAATAGCTGCAGTTTCCCCCACATAATTACGTTTTCTTGATTTGATTTGTATTGGTAGCTAAGCTAAGTGACAGAAACAGAGATGTTTGTAGAAACATCTGTAGAGAGTGACATAAACAACGTTAACACATCATAAGATGCTGATTGGAGGCCAAAATGCATATTTCCTGCATGGCGATACGTGTATAGGATCTTCTGCTACGAAAAGCTCTGTGAGGTCCAAAACACATCTTTCTTGCATAGAGATATGTGTATAGGAACTTCTGCTGAGAAACTATTGTAAAGTTGTTTAAGTGACAACAGGGTTTACACATTTTACTATGCTCTGTGGTGCCAAGAAAAAATAAATCAATTAATTTTAATGTTTGTAGGAGCTTCTGTTGAGAAACTACTGTAACTCTGTTAAAGTGACAGAAACAGTGTTAACACATCGTACGAAGCTCTGTGGAGGCCAAAACGCATCTTTCCTGCATAGCGAGATGTGTATAGGAACTTCTGCTAAGAAAAAGGGGGGAGAGGGGAAAGGGAAAGGGAAAGACAAAGGCAAAGGGAAAGGCATCGACCTCGACCTACTTATTATACACACACATACTGTACACGTGTCTTCATGTCTTGATTTGTTTTTGACAATCTCCCTGTTCTACTTTGTCTTCATTTGGATCTTTGGGCCTCGGTTTGGCAGCCAGGTGCGAAACCAGCATGGCCCATTGGTCGACTCTAAAGTTGGACTTGCATCGGATTATCTTTGGCTCCGCACGCAATGTCCCAGAAGAAGAAGAAGAAGAAGAAGAAGAAGAAGAAGAAGAAGAAGAAGAAGAGGGTGGAGATAAGGAAGAAGAAAAAGAACACTGTCGGTACACGATCCGTTCTGCCTGCACGATCCGTTCTGCACATGCGCAAGATAATACTGTTTTACGTATCCATACGACCTGCACGATCTGTTCCACGCTAGCCTATGGCTAGCCTCCACCGGGAAGCTAACGTTAGTTTAGCTAACAGCTAATTCGGCTAACCGCTAGCTGACAGCTAGATTCAGTCTAAAATAACGTTAACTCAAACGTAATGGGAAAAGCAGGCTACAGCTAAATTAAGACTTCACAGTAATAACAATAAAGACAAGTATTGAGTGATTGTATTTTAAATGAGCACAAGTAAAGTAGAACTGACGTAACAGCTGTTATATATGTTAGGTGTTTGTTATATATGTCAACGTTTATTTTCAAGTTTTATTTTGAGGGTCTTTTAAAGTTATTACATGCTGTCTCAGCTAGCAGTTAGCCGAATTAGCTGTTAGCTAAACTAACGTTAGCTTTGGCTGTCGACCGGAAGCGTGGAACAGATCGTGCAGTGTCGTAAATCCTCGTACAACCGCGCATGCGCGAACATTTTGCGCATGTGCAGAACGGATCGTACAGGCAGAACGGATCGTGTACCGACAAAGACGACCACGATGACCACGACGACCACGACGACCACCGTGACTCCGACAAGGACCACGAAGGTGAATCTGGTGAGTGTGCGTCACAAGAGGATGAAGATAAACACGACGAAGGAGAAAAAGACTGCTGTCACGACGACGAGGAGAAAGTCGAAGAAGAAGAAGAAGAAGAGGAAGAAGAAGAAGAAGAATAATTTGAAGAAGAGGGTGGAGAAGAAGAGCACGAGGAGGATGAGGAACACGAGGAGGACAAGGAGGACAAGGAGGACGAGGAGAAACAAATGCTTGTGTCAAAAAACGGCACAATCGAATGGTACTCGGAAACGTATCATCCCCGTCGACCTCGTCACCGTGGCACAGCACGAGAACAAGAACAAGACCACAGATGCGCTACTCCTCCACAGAGCCCGGGACCCACAGAGTACGCTGCCACGCATGTCCACGACATAGTCTCCGCGTTCGACCTGTTTGTCACGTGGCGAATAGAAGAGATTGTGGTGACCACCACGAACCTCGAGGGCCTAAGGAAATGTGGCAACGACTGGAAAACGATGGACGCCACGGACCTGGGCGGCTACCTCGGGCTGCTGATCCTCGCCAGCGTGTACAGGTCCCGAAACGAGGCTGTGGAGAGCCTGTGGCACGAGGAGAGCGGCAGGGCCATTTTCCGCGCCACGATGCCGCTCAAACGGTTCCACGCGTTCTCGAGACTGCTGTGATTCGACAACCGCGAGACGAGAGCCGCCAGACGAGCCTTGGACAAACTGGTGGCCGTACGTGACCGTGGACGAGCAGCTGGTTCCCTTTCAAGGTGTGTGTGTGTGTGTGTGTGTGTGTTTAAACGTTTTCATCTCTGCTTTTCCTATTGTCATTCTTCTCTGTCGACACGTCCAAGGTTGATGCTCCTTCCGCCAGTACATGCCCAGCAAGCCCGCCAGGTATGGACTCAAGGCATGGGTGGCCTGCGACGCCAGGTCCAGCTATGCGAGCAGCACGCCCGAGAGGAATCAGGGCGCCCGCGTACAGCTGGACCTGACCGAGGGGCTGACGGGCCCCTGCAACGTGACGTGCGACAACTTTTTCACCTCCTACGATCTGGCCCAGCAGCTCCTCGACGAGAGGCGCTTCACCGTGGTGCGCATCGCAAAAACACGACACCAAGGGCTTCTCGTCCCGGTTCGCCTTCATGCCCACTGCCGCCCTGGTGTCCTACGTGCCCAAGAGGCATAAGAACGTGCTGCTGCTGAGCACGCTGCACACGAGGGACGCGTGAGTCGGCGCCGGCAGGCACGCCAAACCCGACATCATCCTGTACTACAACAGCACCAGGGGCGGCGTGGACAACCTCGACAAGCTCGTCGGTACAGCTGCAGCAGGAAGACGGCGCGCTGGCCCCTCGCCATGTTCCACAACATCCTCGACGTGTCCGCCTACAACGCCTTTGTGCTCTGGCGAGAGCTCAGGCCCGAGTGGCTAGTGATGTTATCCGTGAACCTCCTGCTTCGAGGCATGTATCGAAGAAATTAACCAATTTGGAATGAAGCTTTGTATCGGAGCTTGATTCGTTTTGTGATAATCACGTGACCAGTGACGTCCGAAGCTTCGTTTCACACCCCTGCTTCGAAGTTGAATTCAAAGCGATTCACTGGGTGCGTCTTTGTGGGTTGTTGCAGTAGAAGAGTCAACAGAGTCAGGAAAGTTAGTTAATAGAGAGATTATTATAGCGATTATTATAGCCAGTAGAGAGTTTATAGTAGAGTTTATTGCAAGTAAGTTTATAGCGAGTAGAAAGTTTATAAAAGAGTTTAGAGCGAGTAGAAAGTTGCTCTAGTCTAGGCTACGTACTCAATATAATCACAGAAATGTGTGTGCAATGTGTTCTTCATTCATTTCCCTCCCAAATTGATGTATTTGTTTACAAACATCCTAACTTTATGGTTTGTTTTTGTTTTTTTGTGGAGAAGGCAATTACATTTTTACTTATGCAAAGTCCCAAATAGGCTTAGTTATTTATGTCATTATTTATTTATCCATGAATTCATACTAAAAATGTATTCATCTTTGACTCAAAGACATTCATGGATAATATCTGTGAAACAGTTTGTGACACATTGCTATCCTTATCTTCCACCACCACTTTTTTTCGATACAATTGGATTGAAAGCTTCACTGGTTCAGAAAGCTTCAGTTCGCCATCACTGCAAGTGGCTGCGCGGCAAGCTCAACGGGCGCAGGGCGTTCCTCGAGCAGCTGGGCAGGGCGCTCGTGACTCCGCTCATCCGCCGCACTCGTCAATGCCGTGGCGGGCGCTGGCATTGGGCGAGCCCAAGAGGCCCAAGAAGACGACGACGACTACGAGGATGCGAACCGAGTGCGCTGAGAGTGCCCAGCAAGCGAAAGAGGTGTCAGCTCTGTCCACAGAAAAGGGACCGCAAAACACACACCGTGTGCAGTGGCTGCAAGAGATACATCTGCGGGAGCTGCACCCAGGCCTATTGCGCGGACTGCGTGAGACAGTAGCCTCTTGGCTCGTGCGGCGCCGGTTTGAGCTTCGACTTTATGCTGCAAAAAACAGCGACATCAACTTTCAACTGCAACAAGGGTCCCAGGGACCTGTAGGACGAGGCCGCCACGAGGGCATAGCGAGACAAAAATGCAATTGAATAGGCGAGGGTCCCGGAGACCCCAAGGGCCAGGCCGCGGTAGTTGACGTGGGAATGAATTCAAATAGTAGGCGAGGGTCCTGGGGACCCGAAGGACGAGGCCGCCATGAGGCCAGTAGAATGTACATAGAATCAAATAAGGGACGAAGGTCCCCGGGACCCGAGGGACGAGGCCGCCAGGGTAGTAGTGAGACGAAAATGAAAATCTTAATAAGCGAGGGTCCCGCGGACCCGAAGGACGAGGCGAGCGTGTGACATGGAATAAAATAAGCCCAAAGGACGAGGCCGCGAGGCTGGTAGAAAATGCATAGAATCAAAATAAACCAGGGTCCCGGGGACCCGAAGGACGAGGCCATGAGGCTGGTAGAAAATACATAAAATCAAAATAAGCGAGGGTCCCTGGGACCCGAAGGACGAGGCGAGCGTGTGACATGGAATAACATAAGCGAGCGTCCCAGGGACCCGAAGGACGAGGCCGCGAGGCTTGTAGAAAATACATAGAATCAAAACAAGCGAGGGTCCCCAGGACCCGGAGGACGAGGCGAGCACGTGAAATGGAATACAATAAGTCCAAAGGACCCTCGTCAATGGTAGTTGACATGAAATGACATAAGAAAGGGTCCCGGGGACCCGAAGCACACAACGCGAGGCTAATACAAAAAGTGAATAAACTAAACAAGTCCCCGTGACACGAAAGACAACACAAGGGTTAAGTTTACTTACTAATGTTAACTAGCATTTTAGTTAGCAATAATTAGCCTGTGTCCATGTTATCTCCTTACATATACCTATGTTCTCCGTCCCTGCAAGATTGGGAATGATTGAGATTTCTCTTGGCACAGCTACCAGAAGACTTACAACTTTCAGACAGGTTGCTCACGTCACATTTACATCGTCTCTCTCAGTTGGAGGCGGCGCAGTAACGCTCAGCGCTCACCGGAAAAGTTCTTCTAATATCCTTCACTGGTCTCCGTCCAGAGCAACGGGATCTGTTGGTCCATTTTATATACAGTCTATGATAATGCCTGGCGTAGCTCATCTGAATCTGCGGGGTCCATTTCATTGGCCAGATTGTTCTGTTACAATTTGCTCCTAGTTTGGACCCCAAAAGCAGATTCAGACTCAGGCACAATGGATTGGAGTAGTAGTTTTATTTTATCTCAGTACTTGCAAGTAAGAGAGTAAAACAAGGTGGTGAGGTAGCAATCCTGGTGTCTGGTGGTGGGGAATGTGTGGCAGGTGTGGTATCTGACTATTTACCATTGTGATCTAAGTTTTTGGTATAAGGAGGATGTATGAACCTTACACTGCATGTACTGAGAACATCTGGAAAGTGTTAACATGAGTGGGGGTCCCCCCAAGACAGAAGAGACCTTTTTTGGAATTGTGCCAGATAACAGCCTCTGATTGGCTAATTCTGTGTCGAACTATGCACTCACACATTACGCCTTATGCATGGAATATATACCCTGTGTTAACAAAGGAAAGTTAGAGCGACAGAATTTGAAGATTGGGCTGGTCGTCTCTCCAGATATCCATGGGTCTGTTAAATTGATGCTGAATCTTTGCTTGTAATAAACCTTTTTATAATCAAGATCAGTGTCTACGAAGTTCCTTCTCCATACAGCGACAACACAGTGCTGCAACTGAAATATACCACAAATTCTTGGCGTCACGAACTTTGGCCTTGACGGCCCCAGGCGCATCGCTTGCGGGGCTTCGGTGTGCGACTTCTGCTTCAAAGGCCGGCTTACTAGGGTGAGTGTTCCTCACATTTTTTGGGGTGGCAGTCGTTCATGGGAGCCGCGTGTGCGTGTGTGTGTGTGTGATGGGCCGCATTGTAATGTTTGAAACCTGTGTGTGCAGCTGCTGTGCTGTGTGTGTTTTTGTGTGGGCTGGAACTTTGTTGTAAATTTTTTGCGTTGGGGTGTATTAAAAAAAAAGGGGGGAGTGAGATAAGCCTTAGTGTGGGCGTAATGAGAGAAGACAGAGAAATAAAAGGAAGAAGAGGAGAAAATTAAGCAAAGGCTTAAAAAGTTAGAGAAACAGAAATAAGGAAAGGAAAAGGAAATTTAAGTGAAGAAATAGAGAAAAGGGAGAAAAGGTACTGGATTAAGGAATTTTCACATAGACGATGTGAAAAGATTTTAAGGAATAGGCGAATTGGATTAAAGAAAAAAAAACAAACAAAAAAAAACAGTTGATAACCCTGGCCAGGGCAATTTGGCTTAAACAACGTAAAGAAAGAAAAAAAGAAACAAGAGAAAATAAAAACAAGGAGTTTAAGGAGAAGATAAAAGGAAATAAGAGAAAATAAAAGAATACAGAAAAGAACAGAAACAAGAAAAATAAAGAATAACGCCGTTAATCTGACATAAAAAGCCCTTTGAAAAAAGGCGATCACAGGATGGGCCGTAGCCTTGAACTTTTATTAGATGAAAAGTTTGAGCCAGTTCGGAGAACTGAGGCATAGACTAACAGTTCAATGGTAGGTTGGCCAATCGATGCATTGTTGACGAATAATGTTCGGGGTAGGCTTGCTATTGGATGTCTATATCTAAGGTAGCAAAATAACAAAAAAAAAAAAAAAGACAAAAAAAAAATAAAACGGCGGAAAGCAAACTCTTTTTAGGAATTACATGCATGAAAAATGTCGACTTTTGTGTGTATGAGAGAGAGTGCGTGTGAACAGCGGTGTGTGTGTGAACAATGGTGTTTCTGCTGTATGTGATAGGCTGTGTATGCGTGATAAGGATATCCTATATTAGATATATATGAAATATTCTGTTCATTATGGCTAAAATATGAGTCTCTTTTTCAAGAGAACGTTTTCAAAAGTGTTAAAATGTATGAGCCTTTTTTGGGTGGACTTTGTTAAATTAGGTAAAAGACATAAATTGATATGAGCCCCTAGGAGGACTTTTATGTAAATAATTTATGAGTCTTCTTCGAAGGAGAACGTTTTCAAAAAATTGCTAAAAACTTATGAGCCCCCTTCGAAGGACGTGAAAATAGACTAGACTATAGTAAATTTAGGAAGCTTCATAAGTAGGATCTGTATTCTATGTGTTGTGTTGGTTTGTTCATTTTGTCCCGGGATGTTGTTATTTTATAAATGTGGTCTGGTGAAGGAAAAACGGAGACAGCTGGTCTGTTTGCTGAGAGCGTTAAGTTTTCTTTGACTTTTTGTGATTGTTTAACTTGTTTTGTGGTAGTGTATTGTTGTTTGCAATATCTGTCGTTTAGAAACGGGTAAGATTACGAGATTCTATGTCGAAGTGGACTTGAATTAGTCTTTAGTTATTCTCCTTGGTTAGTTGTGTGCTTCAATGCTGTGGAGCTCTGCTCCCGACAGAATCACACTGGTGTATGAACTGCGCATGTCTAGGAATTTTAGGAATTCAAGTCTTCACAGAAAGTTTAAGCCACTCCTCGCCTGCACTTGAGTACAGAGATGGAGTAGCGAAAGGAGAAAGGGGGGTTGAATGCAGCCTGGTAAAATTAAAGTGGCAATTGCTTGATTATGACATTATCTGATTGAGATCTATTAAATTTATAGATAAGAGTTATGCTGATCGTTAAAAAAAGGGAAATATTATTATAACGATTGAAACGGTTTTTGAGTTAAGTAGATTGATTATTCATAAATCTGTTAATTATTCTTTACCATCTTATTAACTGGTGCTATATTAACGCATCCTTCACAGTGATGTAGCTTATTTCATTTTTACTCTTATCTTTATTACTGTTATGCACCTTTGAGTGGTGCTAGGAGATGGTTAGGTCTGTGTTGCTTAGCTGTGTTTTGATGTTTGCATGGTTTCATATACTGAATGTGGATACTATTTGGTGTGTAGCTATGCTAATGTTTTACTGTTTCCTGTAATTTTACATGGCTAACGGGGAAAGAGTTTGTGTTGTAATGATCTGCATGGTGTCTTGCTGATTTCTAGCTGCATAGTCTAACTTGTGTTAATGTTTTGCATCTTTTGCTGTTTTGGTTTAAAAATCTGGAAAAAAGGACTATAGTTGAAAGTAGCTGGTTAACACTGATATATTTACAGAAATGTAGAATAATGTGTATTGTCCTTTATAAATAGGAATATGAATGAGACTAACTATGCTTTTTAATCTAGAATCTTTAAATTAGTATTTCATAACAATTGTGATTACTTAAATAAATTAACACTTGCATTTTATGGTGAATGATCTGGTGAGATAAAAAGATTAAGAATTGTTGTTTGTTTCTTTCCTTTTCCTCCTGTGGTGTGAGAAACGAGAAGAAGGGGAGAGAGACAGAGAGGAGGTGCTGGCCAGTGCGTCACACGACAACGTGGGCAGTCCTGGATCTGATTTGATCAAAGGCCAGTAACTGTTTTATCCACAAACTCTTAACAAATACCTGCATCCTGATATATATGTGTATGCTCATTTACAGTTATTATTGCTGATGCATATTTGGGTTGCTTTTTCTTATGGGATATTGTAGCTATATTACTCTACAGAAGATATTTCATCTGTCTGTATAAGTTTATGCATAAGATATTCCATATTGTGACCATTTGACAAGAGACTTGGCAACAGACTGATCACTTAATGCATTTCAGAATTATACATGGGAATTTTCCATGTGTATGGGTTGCTTTGTTTGGAGCTACGTTGGACATTCAGTGTTGAGACTAGTTGGTAAATTAAGGTGATTGGGGTTTATTGGGTTATTGATTTACTACATAGTAGTGTGGGATCTTTTTAGTTACATAGGATTGAACTTTCTCTTCTTTATCGGACGTCTGTTCTTCTTTTTGATTACCTGAGTAATCAAATACTATTGTGTTGGTGCTGTAGTATTGCTGAGTAATAAGTGTTTTTTGGGTTGCTTTGAAGTTGGCTGGTTCCTTTACCTTTCTACATTGGATGTGGGACACCCGCCGTTTATCACAACAAACAGACAAGTAAAAATAAACTAAAAATAAATAAAAGGAAGGAGGGTAAAGATAAGCTCTATAGTCTAAAGTATTCTTAGTTTAACAATTGGTAGTTTTCATATACAACTAATAAGTTACAATAAAGGAATACAGAAGAGTTGCTACGATGTGGAAAAAAGACAGGAAAAAGGGCATTAACAATCAGAAAATAATCACTCCGGTTGATGTAGTACAAAAGAACAATCCTTTAGTTAATGATATCGCTAAGTTGTCAGGAAAATGGCACAAACGCTGGCCGGATATTGAACAGCCATGGCCAGTAGAGGGGACTCTTAACCCAGATGTTATTAAAATAATCCAAGTGCTTGTGTCTACGTACAAGGCAGATCAAAAGAAGGGGAAAAAAGGGGAAAAACGTAGAATGAAGAGACGAAAATAGTTGGGTACGCTTAAGTTGTTTGAGAACGAGGGACAGAAACTGATAAAGGCTACAAAAGATAAAAGAAACAAAAGTGTAGAGGAAATGGCAAAAAAGGAGAAAATAACAGAAAAATTAATGGCAGAAGTTAATACACCTTTCTCGCATACGGAATCAGTGAAAAGACCTCCACCTTATGAGGAGGAAGCGGAGTTTAAGGACATCTATCCCCAGCTTCCAGTGATCAGTCAGAAGGGTGACTACTGCATCAGAGATGAAGATGACCTAATAATAGAGATAGGACAAGCAGAAACGACTATAAAAATGACTCCAAACTCCAAAAGTAAGAAGAAATCGAAACATCTGGAAACCAAGGGCAGAGTGAGGTTTAGCCAGACAAAGGATGATGACGATGGTGATCAGAGTGAAGAAGAGGAGATCATGGGAGGATATGCCCCTGCAATCAGAAGGGTGCTGGCTAGAGCGGAAAGGAGAGGAGAAGAAAAATGGAAGAAACAACAAGCTATAAGAGATCAGACCTCTGACGAAAGTGAAAATGGAGACGAGAGTGATGGAGAAGAGGAGATCAGAGGAGCTACGGGATCATGTTCTACTACAGCTGAGTTAGAAGAAGTTGAAAGAGACATGGATCGATGTGAACTATACCTGGAGAGATCTACTAAACTAGAAGACATAAAAGAACTGGAAAAGCAATTTGAGAAGCTGAAAACAAGGAGCAGCTATGAAGATAAACACCGATGATTATCTGGATAAAGAATTTGAGATCGAGAAGAGTGTGCCACATGTCACGTTGTTGATTTCTGAAGAATATGAGCAGAAGCATATAGGAGAAATGATGACAGAAGCAGAGAAAGCTGTTTTTAGACCTACAGGAGAGAATCTGGCAATTTGGAGGAGTGAAGATCAGCAATTTCTCAAAATCATGATTTCAGCTCAAGGACAAGGACAGCCACAAGCTGTACGGATGACACATGAATCTATCTGCAGTGCCAAGAAGGATTCAGACACCCTGAAAGAGGAGATGATGCAACAGGTGCCAGAGTGTCTGTGGTCTCAACATAGTACTGATATTGGACGTGTAAAGTCAGCCCAACCAGTTAAGGTTGAACTTCGACCAGGAGCTAGACCTCCGTGGAAAAGTCAGTATCCGTTGAAAGATGAAGCTATCCAAGGGATTGAACCACAAATTGAAGGACTTTTAAAAGCAGGTGTTTTGAAGATAACACAAAATCCTCAGAGTAATACGCCTTTGTTGCCAGTAAAAAAGCCAGATGAGACTTATCGTATGGTTCATGATTTGAGAGCAGTAAATGAAGTAGTAACTGACTTCCCAGCAGAAGTGCCAGATCCGCATACTTTGCTAGCTCAGATTCCTTCTGATGCGACACACTTTACGGTGATAGATTTGTGTGGTGCATTTTTTAGTGTTCCACTTAGTGTAGAAAGTCAAGGTTTATTTGGATTCACTTATAAAGGACAGTTTTATGAGTACAGGCGATTGCCACAAGGGTTTAAACATAGTCCTCATATTTTCAATAAAGTATTGAAGGATGATTTGACAGGGCTAGATCAAATATTGCAAAGTACTGTAATACAATATGTCGATGACATTATTGTCTGTGCACCAAATAAGGATGTATGCCATCAAGATTCGATCAAATTGCTACAGATATTGGCAGAAAATGGCCATAAGATTTCACAGAAAAAGTTGCAATATTGCCAAGAAAAGGTGGTTTATTTGGGTCAGAACATAATGCATGGACATAGAAGCATCGCTGATAGTCAATTGGAGGCAATTCGCAAAGCTCCAAAGCCTAGGACTGTCAGAGAGATGTTGACATTTCTTGGTATTGCTGGTTACTCTTCAGCTTGGGTTGAGAATTATGCTAGCTTGACGGGACCCTTGAGGGCTATGATTAAGGATATTGGAAATAACCAACTTCATGGTAACCTTGCATGGACACAGGAAGGCCTTTTGGCATTTGAAACAATCAAACAAAGGTTACAAGAGGCACCAGCACTTACACTTCCAGACTATTCTAAGAATTTCTTGCTGTATGTGTCTACTTCTATGGGAGGTAAATATGCATGTGCAGTTCTTTGTCAGCCGACAGGTACCGGGATGAACCCTCAACCTATTTCTTACTATTCTACTGCTTATTCAGATGTAGAATTAGGGTTACCACCGTGTTATAGAGCAATGGTAGGAGTCTCTTTAATGTATGATAAAGCATCATCAGTCACGATGGGTTATCCAATAACAATTCTTACCCATCATAGTCTCAGAAATCTTCTGAACTATGGAAAATATACATTGACTATGCCCAGGCTTAGAGACTATTATAGGCTTCTAGAGCAGGAAGATGTCACCCTGGCAAGGTGTGCCACGGTGAATCCAGCTGAGAATTTGCCAACCCCAGAGGATGGTGAACAACATGATTGTGTCCAGGAAGCAGAGAAATATTCGGCTTAGATCAGATTTACAAGCCCTTCCATTACGTGAGGCAGACCTGGAGTATTGGACTGATGGGTCATGTTATCGTGTGGGAGATAAATTGAGTGCTGGCTATGCAGTAGTAAAAGCACAAGGAACTGGATTTGTTGTTGAAAAGGCTGAAGTAATACCACAGCCTGCGTCGGCGCAACTTGCAGAACTTGTAGGGTTAACAGAAGCGTGTTTGTTAGCAGAAGGAAAGCGAGTGACAATATACACTGATTCTGCATATGCCCATAACGTATGTCATTTGTTTGGATCAGTGTGGAAAGGGCGAGGATTTAAGAAAACTGATGGTTCTCCGATACAACATCATACGCAAATAATGAAACTGTTGCATGCCATGATGAAACCTAAAGAAATAGCAATAGCTAAGTGTGCAGCTCATAAAACAGATGTGTCAAAAGTTACAAAAGGGAATAAAGCTGCTGATGAAGCTGCAAAAGCAATTACAGGAGCTGACAAATTGGGTAAGGTTTTTCTGGTCACTCATGGAGTAGACCTAGAAGACAACATTACGCTTAAAGATGTGATTTTGATGCAGGAAGCTGCACCAACAATTGATAAACAGTTATGGCTAGACCGAGGTGCAGTCAAAGATTCTACTGGTCTTTGGAGAAATCATGAAGGGTTGATAGTAGCACCGCTAGACCTGCTGGGTCTGATGATCCAGGAGGCACATGGTTTAGCGCATGTTGCAAGGGGGGAAGTTAGGAGAAAGATCACAAAGGAATATGGTTTTTGGGCACCATATTTGCTAGAACAGATTGATCACATCATAGGCAGATGTACAATTTGTTTGAAAAATAATGTTCGTCGAGGTGTGACTGTTCTTCCAGGTTACATTCCAACCCCAAGAGGTCCTATGCGTGAGCTGGTTATTGACTATGTCGATATGATCAAACCAGTTGAAGGTAAAAGATACATGCTAGTGGTTGTGGATAGATTTTCACGATGGCCGGAGGCCTGCCCAACCAAGCGGAAAGATGCTCAGTCAGTTGCCAAGTTTTTGTGTAGAGAGGTGATAAGCAGGTGGGGACTTCCTGATCGAATATCCTCAGATAATGGGAAAGAGTTTGTGGATAAGACAGTGAAATTGATTTTTCAAAAATTGGGAATTAAACAACGTCTTGGAGCAGTTTATCATCCACAAAGCCAAGGGATTTGTGAAAAAATGAATGGTGTTTTGAAAAATCGTATTGTCAAGATTTGCCAACATACAGGGCTGAACTGGATAGCCGCATTACCTTTAGCTTTGATGGTGTGTCGCTCAAGTGAGTTGCGTGATTTACGTATGACACCCCATGAATTGGTTACAGGAACCATATACTACAGTACTTACTCCAAGAGTGAATAATACACAGAGGACGTTTGTCAATTTGCTCTTGGAAACAATTGAAAGTGTTAATACCTCAACTAAAGCAATGAATTTGGTGGTAACTTCAAAAGAAATGAATGCTACGACAGTAGTAACATCCCTTGTAAATGTGACGCCAACACCTAGTACGATTTTTCAGAAAATAGAGAAGAATATAGTAAATGTAACCCAGCTTGTGTTACAGACGGAGTTAGGTACAAATAGCAGTAAGGATATTTCTGACTTTAGTGAACAGATGGTAGAAGAGAAGGATGTAGATTCATCTGAAATAGTTCAGAATGGCATCCTTGACGCATCAGAAAATGAGTTCTCTAATTTTGGTGAAACACTAGTAGATATGATTGATCAATACCGTTCATTAAGGAAGAGAGAAACTACATGGAAAGCATATGGATTTGATTCTTCTGTTTTGAGAATCACAGATAGATGGGCAAGTAGGAATCTATGGTTCCAGCAGTTAACTCATTCTGTGAGGTCAGTTAAGAAATTGGATGGTCCATGTCTGTTGAAAGTACCTCCACCTGGTACGTGGGACTCAATTTTAGAGACAGTGGCTCAACCTCTGTCTACTAAATGTCAATCTTACGCTCTATCATGGTTGTTGTATCATCAACGATCTGCAGTAGATGTAGTGATGTCTTTGTCAACACAGCTGTTTAGACCTAAATATGATTGTTCTTGGTTGAATGGATTACCCTATGTGAACTTGTTAGATCAGAAGGAGAATAAGCTAACAGCAGTTCCAGAAGCAATGGAAGTGACACCTACGAGGGCAAAAGGATGTTTTTGTTCAAATAAGACGTATGATGGACCAGGAATGTTTATGGGAATATCAGATTGTGATGATTATATGATGACTTTGGATAAGCATGGCCGCAAGGTTAGTGAAGATATGTATAAAGTAACTTTTTCTATACCATCTAGTAAGAAGGGTAGAACAGTGATGGTTAGAGATCAGCTTTTGCCTGGTAATGTGACTATAGGGAATTTTCAAGATATCTGGTGGGTTTGTGATAACAAAGCCTATTTATTCTTACCCTATGGATGGATAGGATGTTGTTATATGGCGACGTTGAAGCTTCCGTATGAGGTTTATACCATTCAAAAAGGGGAAGCGCCTGAGACAGCTCAAACTGATGCTAGTTTTGGAAGTAGAGTGAAGAGAGAGATGGCACAATTTCACAACCTAGAAGCTTATCATTGGAAAATCAGTTTGGGAGAGAAATGGGGATTAGGACTTTTTCCTTGGTATGGAGTAACATTTTTGGCAGATCACATTGATAATATTACCTATACTTTGCAAGGTTTTGCAAATGAGACGATAAGAGGTTTTAACATTTTGTCAAATACTCAAAGAAGTCACAGATTGACGCTGTTGAAACATGACATGGCTCTTGACTATATTTTAGCCAAACAGGGTGGTTTGTGTGTAGCTCTGAACTTGACGGGAGATGATTGTTATACTTTGATTCCTGATAGTACTGATAATATCACGAGTGTTATAGATGCATTGAAAAGTATAAGGGATGCATTTGGCAGATCTGAAGGAGCTGGATGGTCTGCAAACGTTTGGTTGCAAGATCAATTAGGACCAGTAGGAGCAGTAGTGGTTCAGATTTTGGTGGCGGCTCTTTTAGCGCTATGTGTGATGTTTTGCTTTTGTACTTTGCTGTTGACTTTTGCGAAGGCTATGATATTGAGATGGGTTGGAGTGGTAATGCCTGGAGATAGCACTCAGATGCCTTTGTTAGATGTGACTGACAGAGATGGAGCAATGTTAGATGGGGTATTGATGGAAGCGTATCCCTTTTGAATATCTGATTGTGTTATGGTTTCATATTCTCGAGTGTTACTGTGTTGTTTAGTGTCTCCTTTTTACTCATAGGGGGGAAATGGAATGTGATGTGACTTATATTATATTATACTCTATTATACTTTATTATACTACTTTTGATATTTGGATTCATATTAATTTTGATATTATTAATTACTTAAAAAAAAGATACTGGTCAGTGTTTTCTTTTCTTCCAGAGAATATGGGAGAATGTGCAGAGGGGATACAGATACAAACATGGACAATATGAAGGAACTAGGAGAACTCTGAACCAGGATGGTGTGGATCTGTTCAGATTACATCACACCAACACTGCATTGATATTCAACATTGCTGAGAAGCTGCAATGTAGTGGACTACATTCCTGTGTTTGTCTGATATATACATGTTTGCTTATGCAAACATGTATATATCAGACAAAAGCATATTTTGTATCATATTTTTGTATTAATTGCTTGAATAATGAAGTTTTTGTCATGAAGTGAATATATGGAGACCTCAGATGTTTTTCTTTTTTTCCTTGACGCTTAGGGAAATGGGGTCCAGGCAGGGAAAGGTCCTTTTTTTCGGATCCGAAGGGTCGACCTGTCTGAATTTGGACATTGTTTTGATTTTATTTCATTTTCTGAGGTTTTCACATGTATTGGCTTAAACCATAATTCTACATAAATTGCTAAAGATTTATTTTCTAATTGATCTGGAGTACCGAGGTGGTCGCCTAGGCAGAGGGACCGTGAGAGAGTTTTCCTATCTAGATTGATTGATGGTTATTTGAAAGATAGCTGCCAGATGGGTTTTTCGCTCTCACACTCCAACAATTCCATTTTGTTACACTCTATAAGTTTGATTACACCCCAAAGGGTATGTTATAAGGAACCTGATATAATGAGAAGTGTTATTTTGTTGTAATCCTATTCTTTTTTATTTTCCGAGACTTATTAAGTCTCGTAGGGGGGAAATCTGTGGTATCTGACTATTTACCATTGTGATCTAAGTTTTTGGTATAAGGAGGATGTATGAACCTTACACTGCATGTACTGAGAACATCTGGAAAGTGTTAACATGAGTGGGGGTCCCCCCAAGACAGAAGAGACCTTTTTTGGAATTGTGCCAGATAACAGCCTCTGATTGGCTAATTCTGTGTCGAACTATGCACTCACACATTACGCCTTATGCATGGAATATATACCCTGTGTTAACAAAGGAAAGTTAGAGCGACAGAATTTGAAGATTGGGCTGGTCGTCTCTCCAGATATCCATGGGTCTGTTAAATTGATGCTGAATCTTTGCTTGTAATAAACCTTTTTATAATCAAGATCAGTGTCTACGAAGTTCCTTCTCCATACAGCGACAACACAGTGCTGCAACTGAAATATACCACACAGGCAATGGCAGAGGATCAGCAGGAAGGCAGGCTCAGCTTAGCTTAGGTGCTGGAGACGCTAAATGCTAAATGGAGTTCCGCCATTATTCATTTTATCATTTACACCTGCGCGTTTCCTACTGTGACATGTAAAAATGTCTTCCGTTAAAGGTACAATATGTAATTTTCTGCTTCTAGGGATCTCTCAATCAAAATAATGGATGTAAACACGGACTTTTGATGACGTTGTGAAGTGGCATTATGGGAGTTGTAGTTTTCATTGTTTAACACAATTGTCGATTAAAGTATATCTGTTCACGGATGGGTATATCCATTACAGTTTTATCCACGTTATGTTTAGTAATGTTTATTCATGTCATTCTGATAAAATAGCTGCAGTTTCCCCCACATAATTACGTTTTCTTGATTTGATTTGTATTGGTAGCTAGCTAACGTTAGTTGACCAGTGAGCGAGCAAGCAAGTTAACATTAGCCAGCAGCTATAGCCACAATATCACAATATATTTCACGTCAGTGTCACTTTTTGGATGTTTTCAGCACCGGGGGGAAAAGGGTTTGTTGTAACTTTACTCAACACCGCTTAGCGACTTTGTGGCTGGGGCTGGCCTTCGAGTATCTTCGGGGCTGGCAGCTGAGGATACGCCTTCATCAATAGGATGGCTGCCGGGTGTTGCTGCCGGACTAATTCTCCCCTCTTTAGCGTTTAGCACAGCAAAGCCAGCCAGACTCGGACGCCTGGGGTGATATGGTCTGTTTCCCTGACGGAACATAAAACTTTCTGTTACTGCCGTTAGCATTGTTATCACCCGGCGCTAGAGTTTGCGCTGGCTGGGTTCTGTCATTGTGTTATGTTATTAAAACTGATTGATCATATAATCCAGAAAGTCATTATTACTAATTGTTTATATTATTACAATATGATATAGTCATTATACATGATTGTTTACTCAGGGCCTTGGTGTGACTTGTTTTGTTGAACTTAGGCACATGTTAACTTTTATTATTTCTTCACAGTTCAGATTGCTATAAATTAATAATAGTGGCTGGCTCGTTTACATGCTTAGCTAAATAAACGATAGATGTATTTAGCTAGACAACCAAGGAGATTTAATAATTTGGTTGTGCTACTAGCTAGCTAATAACTAGCGCTAGCAGTTAGCCTGCAGTTTCGTGAACAAAGCTCATTCATGGCTTCAGCTCTCATCCACGTTACAAGCTTCACAGCATACAGCCCTCGGATGTATCATAAGAGAGAACCAATCATCACTAATCACTATGTCTATAGTAACGTTATGTAGGCATATAACTAGCTATGTATAGATCTTAATACAGACATGCTAGCTACCCCTGATGTTAGCAACTAGCTAGCTAGCCGCAGTTGTTGCCAACTTAGCGACTTTGTCGCTAGATTTAGCGACTTTTCAGACCCCCTTAGCGACTTTTTTTCAAAAAAGCGACTAGCGACAAATCTGGCGACTTTCTGTAGAAAAGTTGTCAGTATTGTCCAGCGAGCATGCAAGGTATTTCTCTCCTGAGCCGCCAAAACAGTCTTCTGTTCTGTGACTTGAGGAGCAGCGGACCAGCCTCTCCCCTCTCTCCTCATGTGCAGCAGCTCTGCGCACAGTGTGCAGGTAGTTAGAAGGGGAGGGGGACAGGGTGTGCGGGGGCCGGTGTAGGTAGGAGAGACAGCGGGACGCGACGGGAGAAAGACGCTGCTGAGCTGGCCTGGACCTGGGCAAGCCAGCCTTCTTTGAGAATTCTTTATTGATCTTTTTCCCTCCCTTTGTAGAATTTCATTTTTTTTACTTCAAAGATAGGCTACCTAAGTAATAATTATAAGGTAAAATAAATTCCTGCATTGAATTTGTGATTATTTGGCTAAAGAGTTCTATTTCTTTCTATCTACCTTGCTGACACAACCACTAAGCTTTATACAAATGATTGCGTAATGACGTCAAAAATATGCAAATGAGCGTATTACGTCATCTAGCGACTTTTAGCGACTTTTGGAGCTGGTGCTAGTGACTTTCATTGGAAAAGAGTTGGCAACACTGGCTAGCCGATAGCCCGCCAGTTTGGGAAACGTTAATGACGTTACATCCACGTAGCTAACAGGCTTTACAGCATAGCTACATACATCCCTCGGATGTATCATAACTTCATAAGATAATACCATGAACGTATTAATAGAACACATGGTGAATTACAACTGTGGTGTCTTAAATAGTAATGCTGTGATGCTGTATGAAGAAGAATCCGCCGACACTGTTCTTGATTATAAAAAGGTTTATTACAAACAAAGATTCAGCATCAATTTTACAAACTCCTGCAGAGAGCTTGGAGAACGACCAACCCGAATTCTTCCAAAAAGTCGTTCTGCCTTTTCTTTGTGTGAACAACGTATATATCCTATGCATTGTATCAACATAGGACGTGATATGTGTGAGTATACCATTGGATGGATAACTGACCAATCGATGCCTGTTATCTGGCACAACTCCAAAAAAGGTCTCTTCTGTCTTGGGGGGACCTCTGCTCATGTTAACAATTTCCAGATGTTCTCAGTGAATGTAGAGTAAAGTTCATGCATCCTCCTTATACCAACTCTTAAGTCAAAGTGTATAGAATATTATAGGATGTCAATATACCACATTTCCCCCCTTCGAGACTTAATAAAGTCTCGAAAAACAAGAAGAGTAGGAATAACATTTCTCATTATAACATGTTCCTTATAATATAACTTTTGGAGTGTAAACAAATTTATAGAGTGTAACAAAATTTAATTTATGGAGTGCGAGAGCGAAAAACCCATCTGGCAGCTTCCTTTCCAAATAGCCATCAATCAATCAAGATAGGAAAACTCTCTCACGGTCCCTCCGCCCTAGGCGACCACCTTAGTACTCCAGATCAATTAGAAAATAAATCTTTATCAATTTATGTAGAATTATGGTTTAAGCAAATACATGTGAAAACCTCAGAAAATGAAATAAAATCAAACAATGTCCAAATTCAGGCTAGTCATCCCATAGGACCATCCATTGGACCTTTCCCTGCCTAGACCTCATTTCCCTAAGCGTCAAAAAAAGAAAAACATCTGAGGTCTCCATATATGCACTCCATGATAAAAAACATCATTCTTCAAACAATTGATGCAAGAACATGATACAAAGTATATGTTACACATGCAAACATGTATATATATCAGACAAACACAGGAATGTAGTCCACTACATTGCAGCTTCTCAGCAATGTTGAATATCAATGCAGTGTTGGTGTGGTGAAATCTGAACAGATCCACACCATCCTGGTTCAGAGTTCTCCTAGTTCCTTCATATTGTCCATGTTTGTATCTGTATCCCCTCTGCACATTCTCCCATATTCTCTGGAAGAAAAGAAAACACCAACCAGTATCTTTTTGCAAAACAACACATAGAAATTAAACATCAAATAAGAATAAAAATTAATAATATCAAAAATAATATATGATAATATGAATCACATTCCATTTCCCCCCTGTGATTAATAAGACGATACTAAATACCACTACAAAATCCAAAGAAATGTGAAAAAGGCATACAGTAAACCAAACCCTTATTTATCATCATTTCTGAAAAAAAATAACTCTTATCCTGATGCATCAATCACACCTTCAACAAATTAAATCAAACAAATCATAAACATCCCTTTTTAACATGTCTTGGTGTAGCCAATATTAAATTGTCCTGTAAGTATTTCCTTCTAACCCTACATCCTTCAATAACACCACTGCAACGTATGCAGACTAGTGTAATTCGAATCAGATTCTAAACATCTGTATCAATAACAAAAAATGCCAATCCATCATTGGGCTATAATAACTGATTTCCATTCGCGAATCTATACTTAGAGAGAAATCATGAACACATGACTGGTACACTATAAACAACAAATTAACCAATGCAAACAACTTTTCATTTAACTAAAATATATCTGTGATTGGGAGTTGTCTTATCTTTTCTCACATTATCACTGCTAATGTTTTTATGCATTCTCTATGCATCCCTATTTTACTTATAGTTACACAATTGTTCTAAGCTTACTTTTAACCAAATTCTGAGAGCAGCACTCTCAATCTGCTGTTTGTAACAACTTTACATCCAATTCAAATTCATACATGAGATTACTTCCCAATAAATTATCTGGGCAACATTCAAATAATAGAACCATCTTCAAAAGTTGCCTGTCATTAGAGCACAAAAACAAAACAGTGAAATGTTCTTTTAACATTTCCTGACACAGCAACCAAAATAACATATTTGTCACTAGTCTTGTTAGAAGCTGTCACAGGACAAATTTAACAGAATAGATTTCACCAGATACTGACAAAATGGAAGGTTTCCATACCAATTTGCTTAATTTAGATGCATGTCTTAACCCTTCACATAGGTGTGTTCACATTGGAGTAACTCTATTTTAAAAGTAGAAATAATTACTTCTTCGTATTTTCAAATTGTGTGTTTGTTGGTGCATTACCTCCTTTTTATGTGTTGGTGCGTCAATGCGTCGATGCGTCAGAGCAAATCCGGTCTCTCTCACTCCTCCCTCTTTCTCTGGTCAGTCTATCGATGTCAACGCTCATCTGTGCAGATCTGTACCAACTTGTGACTGTCCTGATCCTCAATTGTTGGATCTCTTTCCGGCCCTGATGACACCAGCTGACACCCCCTTTCAGATCTTCTGGGCATCTCTAGAATCCTGGTTCCAGACTCCTATAAGGGTTCACCGATCCTCCTCTGTAATTTCCTCTGGAGTTTCTTCCTGGTCTATTACAATCACGGGCAAAGTGTCCATCCTGTCCACAATTAAAACACGCTTGTGGTGATTGCATAGAGTATGAATCAAATCTTCTTCCTCTTCCTCTGCCTAAGCTTCCTCTTCCTCTTCCTCTCCAGTTCTGTATCTGTCCAAAAACTGGCTGTGGATATAAAACAACTGGAACCACAAATGGTGGTTGGGGCAACTGGCTTGACTGAAGTTGTGGCGGTGATTGTTGATTTGGTGGGCATTGATTCTGCATAACCAAAACCTGCTTCTTGTCCTTCTTATTCTCCACCAGCTGCATTTGATTGAGTTTTCTGAGAGTTTCTCAGTCCTGTTCTTTCACTTTTCGGGACCCTTTTTTCAGCAATTTGTCCCTCTGTATCTTCAGCTTCTCCAAGTATGACACACATCGCTCCATGTCTCTTTCAATCTCTTCTATGCTAATCGCTGCAGGATGAAATCTGTAGCTCCTCTGCTCTCCAAATCTTCATCGCTGTCTCCATCTTCACTTTCATAACACTCTTCTGAATCACTCTGATCATCATCATCATCTTCATCCTTTGTCTCCCTAAACCTCAGTCTGCCCTTAGTTTCCAGATGTTTCATTTTCTTCTTACTTTTGGAGCTTGGATTCATCTTTATGGTTGTTTCAGCTTCTCAATTATTAGTTCATCTGTGAATGTTTCACCAAAGTACTTTGTAGGCATGTGTGACGTTACTTCTTTAATGTCAGTCTCTGGTCATGCCCTGAGAGCCATCTGGGTGTCCAGTTCAGTCACTTAACCATGGACAGTTGTAAATCTGTCGCCCCTCCTTCTCTGCTGCTCCAGCTCCAGATGCAGTTTCTGGTGCAAGTGGGTGGGGGATGGGGCCAAAGTTGACTACCGAATCAGCTTGTAGAGGAGTGAGACAGGTCTGCTCTGACATCCATCGAGGCACACTGAATAAACACAAAACACAACACCTCCGAGAAGCATTACTTGTACTTTTAATCATACTCATTTTAGTTTTCTTGCTTCTAACCTATGACATCATTGATTCAAAATGTTGCTACAAAAATATTACCTAAGTAAGAAAAGTATCATAAAATATGTACTTCAAGTATCAAAAGTAACAATGTAGAAAAATCCTCACATTTCTGAAACTAGAAATGATCACAGTAGTCCTGTCAACTAACTAAGCATTTAAACAGCTAATCATTTCAACTGGACTTGTAGGCCTATATATTTGTTGGACAGTTTAACAACAATAAAACATCATATTTTATAAACATATGTTTGTTCTACACAAATCCTAATTCATTTTTTATGATATGTCAGGTTACAATAATATCCACATATCAAAAATCTTGAAAATGACCACTAGTCATTCCTGAAAATTACATAATTTATCTCTTTTTCCCTAAGTTTTGTGCTTGTGGTATAGCAGTTTTTACTATTTTCATCTAAACGTCTTCCCTCCTGTAGATTGTAACCCCAATGCTACAGTTGTCTCTGTAACAACAATATTAGTATGAACTCCAGTATCCTAATTCAAAAGTACATTTATCTCTTTCTTTGTCTTTCTGTCACTTTCACAACACTCTCTTTCTGTCTTTAACCACCTTAGTACCTTATCGTACCCTTAACTTTCCCTTAAAGTCATGCCTTTTTCCATTATCCCATAAAACTTTCTTTTCCCTTTCTACAGCATACACTTCTCTCAGCTTTCCTGACCATCTTTTGTAACAATAGTTACCCATTTAATATACAAAGTATATGAATTAACTCAGTCTGTTTGATTAGGATTGAATTACTCGCTGTTTCTCACAGGAATTGGATTCATTAATTCTGTTTCCCACCTTCACTAATGCTACTCATTTCCTTGGTGCAATGACATAACCACAGGTAACAGTGGAGCACTTTAGCAAAATCAAAAACCTTATAGAATTATCAAATTTTGAATTGTTTTATTCAAAGTAAAATCATTTTAGATGCCTCGCCACTCAAAACAAGTGGTCCAACATTTTAGAATGGCAGCGGTGACAATCCTGAAGCCCATCAATTAGTCCTCTCATCTCTTACTTTCAATAGAGGTATAGAGGCTGGAATTTTCTTAATCCAGGGTGATCAATCACTGATATGAGTTCCAGCAAATCACCTATGCCAGCTATTAATCTCTCTTTTTCCTTTTTCTTTCAGGCCTGAGCCTTATTTATCCTACTTTTATCCTCAAATCGTCCTCCCAATTTTTCTTTTCATGCTTCAGAAGCAAGCATAGTTAAGGCTTCCTAACATAATCTCATTTATAAATTTGATGGATCCCAATCAAATAGTTACATAGTCAAGCAACAGCCACTTTAATGTTTTACTGAGCTGCACTCAACCCCCCTTCTCTTTTAGCCGCTCCGTCTCTGCCCTTTAGTGCAGGTAAGGAGTGGCCTAAACTTTCTGTGAAAACTTGAATTCCTAGCATTCTTGGGCATGCGCAGATCAGTCAGCAGTGTGATTTCACAGTGAGAGGAACTCCAGAGCACCCAAGCTCACACTCAACCAAGAAGAATAACTAAAGAATCACTCAGCTTACGTCAACATAGAATTTCTTAATCTTAATAGTTTCAAAGCAGCAGATAATAGCAATCTGCTATCACAAAGCAGTTTAAACGATCTCAAAGAAATCAGAGAGAACTTAATGATTCTTACAAATTCTCTCAACAGACAGACCTATTGTCTCTCCATTTTTCCCTTCAACAGACCACATTAAAACAACAATGACACTGGACAAAACAAACCAACACAAAACATAAAACACAAATACTACTTTTGAAGCTTCTTATTTTTACTATAGGTTAGCCTAATATATTTTCACATCCTCCAAAGGGGCTCATAAATTTTTATGTTTTTGAAAACGTTCTCCTTCGAAGAAGACTCATAAGATTGTTAAACAAAAGTCCTCCCAAAGAAGGCTCATACATTTTAATAGATTTGAAAACGTTCTCTTCAAAAAGAGACTCATATTTTAACCATAATGAACAGAATATCTTTCCTTACAGATAACTAAGACTTACAACCAAACCAACCAAAACATATATGTATATATATATATCTATCTATCTAATATAGGATCCTTATGACGCATGCACAGCCTATCACACACAGCAGAAACACCACTGTTCACACACACCCTCTCTCATACACACAAAAGTCAACATCATTCATGCATGTAATTCCTAAAAAGAGCCTGCTTTCCGCCGTATTTTTCTTTTCTTTTTTTTTTTTTTCTTGTTTCTTTTTCCTTATTATTTTGCTACCTAGGTATAGAAGTCCAATGGGAAGTCTGCTTCGGACATTATTCGTCAACAATGAATCGATTGGGAAACCTACCATTGAACTGTTAGTCTACACCTCAGTTCTCAGAACTGGCTCAAACTTTTCATCTAATAAAAGTTCAAGACTACGGCCCATCCTAAGATCGCCTTTTTTCAAAGGGCTTTTTATCAGATTAACGGCGTTATCCTTTATTCTTTGTTCCTGTTATTTTCTCTTTATTCTTTATTTTTCCTGTTATTTTCTGTATTCCTTTTATTTTCTCTTATTTCCTTTTATCTTCTCCTTATTACTTGTTTTTATTTTCTCTTGTTTTCTTTTTCTTTATGTTGTTTAAGTCAAATTGCCCTGGCCAGGGTTAAACTGTTTTCTTTAATCCAATTTGCCTATTCCTTAAAATCTTTTCACATTGTCTATGTGAATATTCCTTAATCCCTTACTTTTTCTCCCTTTTCTCTATTTCTTCACTTAAATTTCCTTTTCCTCTGTTTCTCTAACTTTTTTTTTTTTTTTTCTCATATGTTAACTCACACTTCCCCCTGTCTGCGTTGATTTTAACGCAAATAAATTTAGGAACCCCATCACACAGCAATCACTGCACAAAACACACACAGGTTCGACACGGTGCAATCCCTCAACGCACACACAGAGCCACACGTGAACTGACCAGCGCCCAAATTGTGAGAAAGCTCACCTCATAGTCGACCAATGAAGCGGGAGTCAGTCCCTGGGTGCCCATGATGAAACGATGACCTGGGAGATGCAACCGATCCCATCCTCGTCGCCAAAATTGTGGTGTCTTAAATAGTAATGCTGTGATGCTGTATGAAGAAGAATCCGCCGACACTGTTCTTGATTATAAAAAGGTTTATTACAAACAAAGATTCAGCATCAATTTTACAAACTCCTGCAGAGAGCTTGGAGAACGACCAACCCGAATTCTTCCAAAAAGTCGTTCTGCCTTTTCTTTGTGTGAACAACGTATATATCCTATGCATTGTATCAACATAGGACGTGATATGTGTGAGTATACCATTGGATGGATAACTGACCAATCGATGCCTGTTATCTGGCACAACTCCAAAAAAGGTCTCTTCTGTCTTGGGGGGACCTCTGCTCATGTTAACAATTTCCAGAGGTTCTCAGTGAATGTAGAGTAAAGTTCATGCATCCTCCTTATACCAACTCTTAAGTCAAAGTGTATAGAATATTATAGGATGTCAATATACCACACAACCATTAGCTATATCCATTACAGCTAGCTACATGAGCTCGGGAGAACAGTCATGTGAGCGGGCGGGCGTTCTGCTTGCGTCCACTATGCGCGTTCATCATGACAAATTTAATAATTCTGGATTTGCTTCTAGTGAATGTTAAAAATGTTAAAAACGTGACGTTTTAAACAAGGACCCTTTCAGTGTTCGGGCTGGTAAGTTGATATACCCAGAAACAAATTATCCGCTGAAATATAGACGTTTCTTTCGCCATGCAAAGTCTATGTGGGGCTTTCTGGGCCATGGGGTGCAGTTATCCGCTAAGCCCATGGTGGCTTTTAGACTCGGCGCTTTTCCTGGGGGCTTGAGTCTATATCCTTGACGTTCCACTTCCAGGATTGCTCCGGTGCCACCATAGACAGTATGTAAGACTGGACCAACAGATCCCGTTGCTCTGGATGGAGACCAGTGAAGGCCGTTAGAAGCACTTTTCCGGTGAGCGCTGAGCGTTACTGCGCAGCCTCCAACTGAGAGAGACGACGTAAATGTGACGTGAGCAACGTGTCTGAAAGTTGTAAGTCTTCTGGTAGCTGTGCCAAGACAAATCTCAATCATTCCCAATCTAGCAGAGACGGAGAGCGTAGGTATATGTAAGGAGATAACATAGGCACAGGCTAATTATTGCTAACTAAAATGCTAGTTAACATTAGTAATTGCACTTAAACAGCTAATGTGAGACGAAACTGCCTGCGCGCTTCTCCTGTACTATACGGTAATTGCTCTACTATGCGACAGTAAGTCGCGTGGTTATGACACAATCGTTAGCCTATTTTTATAAAAACGTCTGCTACGGAGCCATAACGTGAAGTACAAGGTAATGGAGTCTTTTATACATTGTCATGTTTCTTTAGAAATAAACAACGGAGAGTATTTAAACGCTTCAGACGTAAAGTTATTCGCTGTCAAAGTGGCGCCAAAATGAATGGCAGTCAATGGAATGCTAACGGGGGGGTGATCGCTTTGTAGCATTAAAATGGCGCCATAGGAGGTTCGCGGTCCGAGGAGAGGCTTACCCCCTTGGGTGCCACAGGAAATGTATTTTTGCTGATTGTTTCCTTCCGCTTTCTTTGTGTTGGAATTTTAAACAGTGATATGAGGACTCTGCAGTCGCTCCTCAGATCTCTGCAGGGTAAATTGAAGCAGCTAGCTAGACTATTTTGAGAGTTTTCTCTCGCACGACTATTTTGCAGCGGTTCCGTACAGAGTTTAGCACCGCCCATGACGATTGTGATTGGTTTAAAGAAATGGCAATAAACCAGAGAATGTTTTTCTCCCATCCCGGAAGCAAAATTATGAATCCCACTATGGCCACGCCAAGACCTGCCCTACGAAGCAGCTCCATTGGTTGGGGTTAGGCATTTGACCTCGAGTGGTTAAGGTTAGGGTTAGGGGATTGGTCAGGGGATAGGACCTGAACATGTAAGCATGGACACCTGGCAAATAGTAGTGTGTGAATGCTATTGAAGGGCGTGTCTTGGCGTGGCCATAGTGGGATTCGTAATATCGCATCCCGGAATGCTATGTGGAGTAGCCCAAGGGGGTAAGCTTCTCCTCGGACCGCGAACCTCCTATGGCGCCATTTTAATGCTACAAAGCGATCACCCCCTGTTAGCATCCCATTGACTGCCATTCATTTTGACGTCACTTTGACAGAGAATAACTTTACATCTGAAGAGTTTAAAGACTCTATTTGGCCATTGTTTATTTCTAAAGAAACACGACAATGTATAAAAGGCTCCATTACCTTGTACCTCACGTTATGGCTCCGTAGCAGACGTTTTTGTAAAAATAGGCTAATGATTGTGTCATAACCATGGGACTTACTGTCGCATAGTAGAGGAATTACCGTATAGTACAGGAGAAGCGCGCAGGCAGTTTTGTCTCACATTAGCTGTTTAAGTGTAATTACTAATGTTAACTATCATTTTAGTGATCAATAATTAGCCTGTGCCTATGTTATCTCCTTACATATACCTACGCTCTCCGTCTCTGCAAGATTGGGAATGATTGAGATTTCTCTTGGCACAGCTACCAGAAGACTTACAACTTTCAGACACGTTGCTCACGTCACATTTACGTCGTCTCTCTCAGTTGGAGGCTGCACAGTAACGCTCAGCGCTCACCGGAAAAGTGCTTCTAACGGCCAGAGTAACGGGATCTGTTGGTCCATTCTTATATACAGTCTATGGAGTAGCCAGCCCCCCTGCTCCGCTCCACAGCGTGTGGATGGTCTGGCAATGCGAGACTAGCAACTAGCTGATAGTGGAGCTTTTAGAAGCTAGCCAATCACATGACACCCTGCCCCCCAACAGGCTCACCAACAGTCAGTTAGCCATCTAACTAAGAGAAAGATTTATCTTTTTTTCTCTTTACAGAGTTTGTATCTTTGTCAAGTCAATTTTATTCATATAGCACCAAATCACAACAAAAGTTATCGCATGACACTTGATATAGAGCAGGTCTAGATCATACTCTTTAATTTACAGAGACCCCAAGTTACAAAATAGATATATAATTAACTATCCAGTTTCTATAAGGCTCTGATGTGAGCACGCCACTACAAATTTATTATATTCTGTATCTCCTGGGATGAGACAAACTTACACACTGTACGGTACATACAAACTATACTATTAATCAACTCCACCTGTATGTCCTAATGCATCACAGAGGACTCCTGGGGAAAAAAACAATAGCAAACATCACTCTACCAAGAATTCTCATTTTATTGACTAAATTTCAGTTTACAGGAAGACAGTTGTATTGCAAAGACAGAACTGGATACGAGTTCTAGTGCTGTGGTCATCTACTCACTAAAATTCCACCAAAATCATGATGCTTTGAAATAAGTACAGAAAGACATTGGAACTCTGTTTACATACAACACATTACATTATGGATAAGATGAGGAGGCAGCAGCGACTGATTCAGGCGTCACTAGGAAGAAAAGGGAAAGTGACTCGCAGCAAAGGTACGGTTCCCTTAGTTTTATTTAATATTTTGGAGTGACTCAATCCTCCCAGGCCAGGTGTCCTCAGTTGCAGCAGATACTGGACCTGATAGTAAAAGAAGTAAAGCCGCCGACACATCATCTTTGCATCTGGCTTTGGTTGCGTGTTGAAAGGTCAGTGGCAACGAGGTCAAGGTTAAAATAATTTGAACTTTGAGTGCAGTACTCGGCGGCAATTTCAGGCAGTGCGCCACACCAAGGGTAGCGTTTCCTCTGAGTTGTCTCCACCGCTTTCCCCATAGGAAAACAATGGCACAGCCAGTGCAGACCGGTTACACTACTATATCAAAATATCAATTCTAACCAAGGTAAATTAAATGGCTAGAAAGGCCACTCCCATTCAAATGAAACTAGCAGAATGATCAGAGCGCCAGCCATTTTTATGTACATGGCAACGGACTAACTTCCGTATAGACTTCTGTATAAACTGACTTGCAAGCAAGTCCAGGAGGCAAATTTGCATTTCCTAGGATGGCAAAGGCAATACCAAGTCAATCGAGACAGATTAGGGCAAGGCATACCTTTGCCATCTTAGAAAAAAAATATTGCATCATGGAGGTGAGGTTTTGCAGTAACGGACAAATAAACAGTGGAAAATACACTGTCACTCTGATCTATTGCCTGCCCTGTTTCCCTATCTGTAAACTACACGTGTTGTTTTTGCTTACGCAAAGTGGAGGAAAATAGGAACTGTGGCCAACAGATAACCATAACACTAAACCAATGTGAGAAGTTATGTGTGGAAACATTTGGGATTTGACACCACAGATGGTAAAATTGTAGATAGTAAAGCTGTTTACTACCTTTTTAAAATACAAATGCCTGCGTTATGGTAACAAGAACAAATCTGAAGTAAAATGTTAGCTTGGTGTTAACTAATGCTGTGGAGGCACAGCAAATGAACAGAATGTCAATGCGGCAGCATATTTTCTTATCTGATTACAATGTGGGCTGCGTTCCATATAATTTGAACAAATTACATTTCATTTGTTTTTTCAAAAAGTGACAGCCCTTGGCTCAACCACTGCCATATTTACTGAATTTCTCACTTGACTTATAATGAGACTAAATAATTTGTTAGGATGGACATTTGATACATAGAGATAAATCTGGGAAGGGCTAAGGAGAAGTAGAAGGCTGGTTTTAGGGGGGAAACTGCAGAGAAAGAATGACATGACAAGGTAATGTACAGGCCTGTGTAATCTTTTCTTGAGTCATGTGAGACGCCTCCCCAGTTTAATGTGATGTGCTAAAGCTTACACAGTAAATGCTGCAGAGCCAGTGCTGCTTGCAGCTGGCTGATGGAGAGCAACCAGCTATAGAAAACAGCGCAGCTACAGTGTCTGTATCAGGACTGTCCTTTGTTCTGAGTCAGGAGGCTGCCAATGAGGTCAGAGATTGTCACAAGATGTAGTAATTTGCATACTCACTTGCTGATCCGGGAACAGCTTTGATGAAAACGGTTTCTGTAAGGGCTGAACCGAGTTTAGCTGATCTTCAGTCAGGCAGATCCAAGCTGAGGCTACTGACTCTCACAAGATAAAGAAACATGTTGTTTGCAGCTATACTACATCTACAGAGTACTACAGCTTGTGACAGGAGAAACACTGAGCAAGTTTTCACAACAGAGCTTTAGCACATACAAGTTCATGCAAAGCACCACACAAAACGTCCATTCCTATGCGTGATCCAATGCTTTTTTTCCCCTCAAATTATTTAGGTAATATTGAGTCAAAGAAATGAATGGATTATTTTTTTCTGTTATTTTAACTTAATAGAAAAAAATGTATCTATGCCACACTACTTCACTAAAGGTGGCAATTTAGAAGCAAAAATTACATAATTTAATTCCCTATCTGTGGTTTAAATTCAAGCTCTCGCTCTATGTCATCATGCTTTGCTTATTTTCTGTTCCTGAAGGTGGTGAGATTAGTTTACTGCATTGATAGTAATACATATACAACACACTGAATAGAAACAAATTATTGTTGCGATTTTTTTAGCCCTAGGATGTCTCAAGAGATCATGACGGCAATATTCACTCAGGGACATATTGCAAGAAACTGTGCTACGGCAGGAATTCCACATCACAACATTTTACGTTTCTTTTTTAACCTTTTTTCCCGTAAAGCCGGTTCAATTTCTTCGTAAAGGTAAGTTTGAGCTACTCTTCATGCAGATTATAAAAGGTGACTCGTCTTCTGTGATTTTTTTTCTTCTTCTGATTGAATTGAAAATGCTAACTGATTAATTCTCCTTTCTTTTTAGACAATACATGTTGCTACATGTTTTGAAGAAAACATAAGCAATACAAACATATTTTTTCAGAGAAAAAAGAAAGAACACAGAAGCTATACAAAAACTATTTTGAGAGTGGCTAGAAAATACTCTTTCATCAGTGAAGTAGATATGTTTGACATGAAGAACAGAGACATCATAAGCCTTCTCTCAGTCTAGTCTGTCGCTCATGAACATACTGGTTTACGGACAATAGCGATAAAATATTCCATTAAAAAAAAGTTGATAAAATATACCAACGGGTTTCGTTGGTCAAACCTCATAGATGATATACAACTATTGGTATGAATACCAATATATACAGCAGCCAACCAAATGGAAGAAGATTTGGCACAGCTATGCCAGAACACCAAAATACAATGTGAAGTTGAACGAAAAGCAAAGAAAGCTGCTTTACAAAAAAACAATAGAAAAAATAGTGTGTTTAGATTAAAATAAATATTAAAATTCTTAAAGCAAAATAAATCCACTTATTTTGGATTTAAACACACGGAACACCGTAATACACACAACACACTCACACTTTCACATTTTTGTCACACATGAAACATTTAAAACCACTGCTTGTCCGTTTTTATCTTACAAGGTATTTCCTTGAACTCTGTTTTAGTCTTCTTAAAAATACAAATCCTTTGTCCCTTGGCTTCATTCAAAAATGACACCCAGTGACGTCCTGAACAGATCACACAGTACTCTGCAACTTTGAAAAGTATTGCTTTAAGAAATACATTTTGGGCTTCTTTTCGGATGGTTTTACTGACAGAATCTTTAATGGTAGCAATTTTTCATTTTTCCTCTGGGTTTCACGAAACTGCAAATTCACACACCATTGAAATCATTTTGTAAATGGGGCTTCTCATGGAATCTTTTGACTCCAATTCAATCCAAAAACCCTACCTCATGCAAAATGTACGCATTCTACAAATACTCTCTGTTAAGTCTTTCATGTGCTCTTCCTTTCCCAAGATGTTTATAACAGGATACATGTAAGTACTCATCAGTTTGTTTCTTTTTCCATGCATGCACATTTGGATAAGAGGTATAAAAAGTGTGTACCAGTGGATCTGTGAAAACATCAACGTTCTGACGCACTCAGACGCAAATTTCAATAGGCGTGGCCACCACCATGCGGCCACCTGGTGAACTGTTTTCTCGCGGCATTCGATCGTAGCTGTTGGTGGATGACACAGAGCTGTTGGTGGAGACGGACACAAAATGGTGGCCACCACCTGGTTCCATCATGCCGCCCTTAGCCCCGCCACCACTCCCCCTCTCCACTGCCACCGGAGAAATGGGAGAGAGAGGTGACAGCGGGGAGAGAGGAGATAAAGTCTGCTGCTTCATCCTCTCCACAAGGAGCTCCTCGTCTTCCTCCCCAGATGAAGATGATGAGATAGTGCCATCCACCTCTTCCCGCACCCCTCCTCCTCCTCCGCCACCCACCCTCTCTCCACCACCTCCGCTGTTGCCGTTGCCATTGCCATTGTTGGTGTTGTTCTCTGCGTCCAGCATCCAGGAGTGGCTGAAGTACCCAAAAACCTCTTTGACGGAGCAGCGGCGGTCCTGTTCCACGGAAAGCAGCCGCCGAAACATGCGGAGGGCCTGCTCAGTGAAGCGCCTCCACTGCGAAGGCACCGTGTTTGTCCTCCTCCTCTGCCAGCGGATGAACTCCTGGTAGAAGGAGTCGGAAGGCAGCGCCTTCTCCCAGGGGAAGTTGCCAGTCAGCATGCAGAAGAGCAGCACACCGAAGGCCCAAACGTCAGTGCTGTAGTCCACGCAGAAACCCTCGTGACGGGACACGTCACAGAGCTCTGGGGCGGTGTAGGGAATGGTGCCACTCACCTGCAGGGGAAACTCAACAGGTCAACACCATGTTCGAAACAAGACAGAATTTCCAAGGTCATAGATTGAAATGGTACTCACTCTTTTCACAGGTGAGCCAGCTCGGCGGGTCATGCCGAAATCAGACAGCTTAACTTTGCGGCACTCTCGGTCAAAAATGAGGATGTTTTCAGGCTTGATGTCCCTGTGGACCAGCTTCTTACAGTGCAGGTAGTCCAGAGCGATGGCTACTTGGTGCACACAGCGCTTTGCCACTGACTCAGGAAGACCAACCTGAAGGAACGGACAGAGGGAGATCAGAGACAATACATATGGTAGGCTATATACACCAATGAAACATGCATCACTGTGCTGGCTGATTTTGGACTAAAAACTCCACTGACTGACGTCCTCACTAATCTAACTTATACCAGTTACAACTGTCGATTCTGAGTCAAGTCTCGAATCTGAGTTGAGTCATCATTATCTGAGTTTGAGTCTGAGTCGAGTCACGAGTCCAGAGAATAGCAACTTGAGTTGGAGTCGAGTCCTAATCCAGGACTTAAGTACTCCATCACTGCCTATTATAAAAGTAGTCAAAAACTTCATCCAACTTCCAAGTCCTATTTCATGAATGCTCGAGTCCGATTTCATAAATCCTCAAGTCCAAGTCCAAGTCGTGAGTCCAAGTCCAGAGAATAGCAACTAGAGATAGACTCGTGTCTGAGGCCAGGACTTGTGTACTCCATCACTGACTCAACTGTGTTTTAACTTCTTAAGAACTTGTCGAGACGGATATTTTTGCTTAAGTCCTTGACTCAAAAGCAATGATGGAAAGAAGCAATAACCAGAATAAAAAATAAGATGGTGCACCTGTGGAGGAATGATATCGAAAAGGTCCCCTGCCAGAGCGTACTCCTGTGCGAACACATAGTAGTCATCTGTCTCGAAAGCGATGCCAAACATGTTGATGATGAAAGGGCAGGGGGACAGGTAGAGTGAGATGCTGTACTCCCGCAGGAACGACTTCAGCTTTGTTGTCTTCTTCTTCAGGAACTTCAGTGCCATTTTTGTACCTTATTGGGCGAAGTGGAGGAAAAATAATCGAATAGACTTTTGTATTTTTGTTGTTGCTTATTTAAAGCAGCAGGATTGTTTGTGTGTATGTGTCCCCTCACCTCTGATCTTGTGAATGACCAGATCCACCTTGCCATAGGTGCCCTTGCCCAGCTCCCTGATCACCTCGTAGTACTTGTTGACCTCCAGCCTCTCCAGGTTCTGGGCTGCGATCAGCTGCAACTCGTCCAGGATGTCCATGTTGGCTCGAGATACCAGTGGAGAAGAACTCATTCTAGGGACCGCTTTAGGGGACGGACCAGTAGAAAAAACTGGGAAACGGACGCTTAGGTGGGACAGCTAACAGCTGGTATCACTGTACAGAAACGAGAGAGGACACATTTTTTAATTGACATAAAAATCACATTATAATTACACAATATTGAACTATAAACCGATGACTCTCTGTGTGTGCATATGTGTGTGTATGACTTTCAAACGATCCTGCATGCACGCTGTTATGAGGCTCTGTACAGTAGTGGGAGCAAGGAGTTGCTTCATCCCTAGATGGCTCAATGATTGTGGTTCACACCAACGGAGAGCCTACGAGCCTCTGTACAGTATGGGAGCGGGCTCAAAAAAGTGATGACTAGCGACAAATCTAGCGACTTTCTAGACGCCAGTATTGTCCGGAGAGAGCGAGGTCTTTTTCTTTTGCGGCCGCAACAGTCTCTGTCACTTCTGACTGAGGTACAGCAGTGGGCACGTCATATAGTGGGCCAGCGCCTTGCATGGCAGCTCTGTCACCATCGATGTATGTGAATGGAGGAATAAGAAGAAAATTGTTAAGCGCGTTGTCCGGTAAGGTAGAAAGACGCTATATAATGGCGCTTACCCACTGCTAGTACCAGCTCTACTTGGCTCGGCTCGACCGCGGTGCACCGTCCTCCTTTTTCCATTGCAGATTTAGTACCACCTCATACGTGAAATGAGCGTGGGTGGTCGTCATAGCGACGCCACAGGAAACTGCCGTGACCTAACACGACACACACAGAACGTCGAAGGTGTGTTGTTTTTGATTCTCGGCATGTGGCTGTTTGCCATAGCCAGAATACAAATTTTGTTTCATATGAAAAAAAAAACACCGCTGGTTCAACTACTTAAAAATGGCGGGTTTGTTCAGTGCATGTTTGGCCTCGTAAGTCACATTCATTGTCACTGTGTCCAGAGTGTGGAGGGCAGGCAGCTCCATTAGTATACCCCTTTTCATTTAATAAAAAAAGTTGTCGAGGATGGAAACATGGAAGAAACACATGTGCTGTTCTGGGATGTAAATAGGACAGTGTGTGTTGGTTTTCAAGGCCAGCAATAGATAACAAGCCTTTGATGTTGCAGCTCACAGTCTGCTGCTCTGATCTGCAGTGTGATAGTCAATGAAAATGCTAATTATCTGCAGTGAAGGCTTAAGTAATTCTAAATGCTGCTTGCCAAGGGGAATGCCAGAGCAGAAGGGGAGGAGAATTCTGTCTGAAATAAGCAACCATTGGCAGGCTATACCAATGGTCCACATGGTGAGTCAGACTACCAACTATGTGACACACACGCACACACGCGCACGCACACGCACGCACACACACGCACACACACACACACACACACACACACACACACACACACACACACACACACACACACACACACACACACACACACACACACACACACACGTCATCCCTGTCACAGGCCTCTGAAAAGGCCTCTTTCGGACTGGCAGAGCAGTTGACACCAGCAGGTGAGGAGAGATGAGTCAGTTTGGGTGATAAATGGCAGCGGAGAGAGGATGTACTGTACCTCTCTCCCTCTCTTAAGTAAAAGCTCTCGAACACGTGATAAACACACACACACACAGAGGAGGGAGGCCAGGCAGTTGAAAACAGAGAAGGCCATTATTTTGTGTCCAGGCTCAGAAGCGCTTACTGTGGCACTTCTGATCCTAACACACATGCAACTTGTGTGTGTGTGTTGGTTCTGCAGAGGAATACAGTTAAAATAATAATGCTGAAAATCTTGTTTAACTTCATGATCATGTTTCTAAATCATTACTATAACTTAAACACAAGCTTATTGTCAAGGGAACTATGAAACTTCGAAGTCAATATTTGCTTAGTTTTCCTTTAAATTTATCTGCATTTTAATTTCATATGCATTTAAATGAATGCTAATGTTGCTAAATTTAGCTAACATGTTTTCCATAACTATTTTGGTGATAATGTCAATGCTGTACTTTCCGCTTGGTTTGGAGTTCCTCTGCCCCCATGAGGCCACCAATTTATATTGTAAATAATGCAGCAGATTAGCCTCTATTTCAAAAGGTAAAGAGCAGTGTAGAGGCTTCCAGTTTTTTTGTGACAGCCTCATTTGTAATCATTTGTGCTGTTAGTAAATAAATCAATCAGTTGATTGAAAGAAAATGAATCAATAACAATTTTGATAATAAAATAATTACTTAAATTATTTTATTATCAAAATTGTCAACAAGCAAAAATGCCAAGCACATGCTGGCTCCAGAATCCTAAATGTGTTACTGCTGTTTGTTTTATTTTAAAATGAATATTTTTGGAGTTTTGGACACCATCTTGGAGATGCTAACTTGTGCTATGGTCAATTGTGATCTACAATTTTCAGTAGTTTTGGATATTTTAAAGACTAAACAATTATAACCGATTAATCCAAAAATCAATCAATAGATGAATTGATGATGAAAATAAGTGTTGCAAACTCTAGTAATTATTTAAAAAATAATCTAAAAATGCATGTGGTAATGATTTGCTTGCAGCTTTAAACTAACCATTTTATAAAAATCCTATTTTCCTCCTCAGGACTGCACCTGTACACTCCCACAGGCTTTCAAATGCAACATACTGAAATGGACACACAATACATGTTCCTGTGAAGCGACCACAAATCCAGCCCTCCCCTCTTCCTGCCTCCTCTCTCAACACTGACACTGTGGAAACAGAGCAGCGACTAAATCCCAGACTGCTTATGCAACCAGCAGGCAGAGCTGATCGGCTGAGCACATTTAGCGAACCAAGGCGAGGAACACGGCCATGTCCACCCCCGCTGATGAAGCAATACTGCCCCGGAACAATTAGAGCCAACGCCATCTTCACCCTTTTTCGGTGACCTTTCAGTTTTCCTGATGCATGAGCCACAAACAAACACATTTCTGTTTAATGTGTAAGGAGCAACCACAACACAGACATTAAGCCATTAAATGTAATGCCCACATCAGAATTGTCTTCGGAATTGTTTACAGCTTTGTCTAAAGGTTAGAAAAATAATTATTCAGAACTCCTCTTTCTGTAACTGACCCCTGACCTCTGACCTTATTGTAGAACTCTTTTACGGTTCTAAAACTACATTCAAACCTTTCTCATTAACAAGTTCACAATCCCACATTCTGGCTTTAAAGTTGCACTCCACCGATTTTATACATGACAACAGCATATCGTCTTCTGTGGCTCTGGAAAATCACACCTTATGATGTCATGATGATGTCATCAGAGTTATCTCATCATGGACTTGGAAACTACAAATTTGTAACGGAAACCTGCGTTACAAACTAAAGGCATGGAGTATGAAAGACCTGGGTGTTTACTCGCCAGGAAGGGTCTAACAAAAGATTATATCAAGTCGCAATATGAGAAATATAGGAAGGTGTCCATTATCAGGAATTAATGGACAACGGAGCGTTGGATGGTTGCCTCCGCAGAGTGAATTAATTACCAGGTTATGGACACCTCGAAGGGCATTAACCTGCTTATAAAAGCTTAAACAGTATTTCTAAAATGCACACATTTTAAGGAATAGTTCTACATTTTGGGAAACAAACTTTTCAGCATTTGTGCCGAGAGTTAGATGAGAAGGTTGATACCACTCTCATGAATGTACGGACAATATAAAGCTAGTGGTAGCAGACAGTTAGCTTAGCAGAAAGACTGGAAGCAGGGGGAAAAGGCTAGCCTGGCTCTGTCCGAAGATATCTTATGCTTCATTTCCACGGCATGGGTCGACTTGACTTGACTCAACTTACTTTTGGTACCAGGTGCTTTTCTCAGTTTCGTTTTACACTGCAGATACTACCCGGACTCTTAACTGACCTTCATAGTGACACTGTGTGAAATGGCAGTGACATCATCTTCAATGTGACACTGGATCGCTGGATCATTTATCAGCAACCAAACAGAGGAACGTCTGCTTTGCGGGCTGCCATTTGAAAAAAAGAATATGGGTAAATAAAGAAAATTGCAGTCGCTATTTCTAAATGGACTGCATGTATTCTAGTCTTAACGACTACTCAAAGCGCTTTTACATTGTACAGGAACCATTCACACACATTCCTACATACACTGTGGCCGAGGCTGCCATACAAGGTGCCACCTGCTCATCAGATAAACATTCACAGTCACATACACTCGGATTACGCAGCATCGGGAGCAATCCAGTGCCAGCACCTTTAAATTTTACTTTTTGAAGTCTTGTCTTTAGCATGAGGCAACCAGCAGCAGAGACCCCAAGACTTCACTTCATATTTCCACCAAGCAGTCCAGCCCAGTTAAGTTCTGTTTAGTTCGTTACACGGTGGAACATTTATTTTCGTGTTTCCTTAGCAAAAGTTGTGGATAGTACCTGGTCTTTTTTTGTACCTTACAGTTGAGGTTCCAAGTGAGCTGAGCCGATACTGAAAGGTGGAGTTAAAACACTGCAGACCACTGATTTGTCAGAGAAATCATTACTAGCGCGACCCAGGACATCCTCTAAAAACCCAAGATTTTTATAGTAGCCAGTACTAGCCACAGACCCAGATTTAAAAAAATCTGCAGTGGAAAACGAAAAGAGAAATGTACTGGAACTAAAAAAGTGAGTCAAGTCAAACAGAGCAGAGCCACGCCAGACAGTGAAAACATTGCATAAATGCGGCCAAGAAATTGTTCTTGCACATATCTCCCTGTAAAGCTGTAGATTAGCGTTTTTACATTTCAGGTTGTGCACGGAGTAAATAAACAAGATCCACTATGTTAATTAGTGAGCTTTAGAGGTGTTAGGTGGTGGATTTTTTTCACTTTTGACACCACCAGGTTAGCTTTCCCCCTTGCTTTTAGTCTTTGTGCTTAGCTAAGCTAATCGCCCCCTGGCTCTCACTTCATATGTAGCGTAAAGATATGAGAGTGACGTTGATCTTCTCATCTACCTCAGGGCAAGAAAGTGAACAAAGGTAACAAAATGTAAAACTCTTAACAGTAGGGCTGGTCGATAATCCAATATTATCTATTATTGAGTATTGTGATAATAACCATATTATGGTAGCATTCAACAGATTTCTGACCCCGAGGTAGCTGTAATTAAAAACTAATGAATTATTGATGGTTTTCTTTTACAGTTAAGAGTTTGGCGTCATGTACCGCATAAAAGTGAAACACATTGCATCTCTGCACCTACATCAAACATCATTGTTTATATATATATTAGCAACATCAGAACATCTCCCATTTTCCTATCAGGTGAAGTTACCACCGCTGTCAGCGAGACGCGCACTGACAAAGATTGTTGAGCACCGACTGGACCATCTCTGTGACCTACATTGTGATCTGTGACTCATCATGCTGGAGTGTATTTTCCATGTGTGTGTGTCTTGGCTTTAACGTGCCATCAAGAAGCTTAAACCCACTTTGATCAGCTGTGTCTTGGGCTCACACACACACACACACACACACACACACACACACACACATACACACACACATATACACACACACACACACACAAACACACACACACATACACACACACATACATACACACACACACACACACACACACATACACACACACATATACACACACACACACACACACACAGCACTGCACACTGAAATCAGCATGTGGACGAAGGCAGTCAGAATGTAAACATTATGGTCTCCTATTATTTTCAGCTTCCAGCATTTTGTCAGGCTATGTCACGTTGGTTCCCCCCTGCAGTGTGTCCTCAGACTACACTGACGGAGGAAAATCACTGTCACTTAGTGTGCGCGCGCGCGCGCACTCACGCGCACACACGCGCACGCACACACACACACACACACACACACACACACACACACACACACACACACACACACACGAGCTGCTGTATATAACATGGTATATAACAGAGGATGTATGGTGGGGGTGGTGGTTGAGGGAGCGGTGAAAGAGATTGTGTTGTGATCAAGGAGCACAGCATTGTTTTCTGTATGCTGCTGCACAGAATAGGCCTAATCGATCATGAATACAAGAAAATACAGTGTAATACAGTTATTGCTATTTTTGTAGGCTAATTGCTGTATAATTTAGTAAATCAGATGCGGGTTAGTCAGGGTGCAGGTGAGGATAGATAAAGCGTAAATCCAGGTTTATTTCGCTACTCACCCTTCAATTGGTTCCCATATGGAGGCTGTGGAGTCCGCACTGTCAGTCCAAGCTGCTGGTGAACACACGGGATGGTCTGAGAGCATACTAAGGCCAGGTGAGTTGGGAGAAACGCCTGATCTCCTGAGAAAAGCCTCCGTGCAGCCTTGTGACGGTGGATGTGGCGCCGAGCATCCTGCAGACTCCTCCGGCTCTGCGTCCTATTGTCTCCGCATCGCTCTGTCCTCTAGGATGGGAGGAGAGGAGAGGGGAAGCAGCAGAGGAGGCGAGGAGAAGGGAGAAAAGCCCTCCCCCTTCTCCGCTCTGGCCAATCGCAGCGCTGCTCCGCCGGTAGCCGCCGCTGCTCGCTGTCTCCGTACAGACTATGCTGCATTCAGGGGCAGCTGGAAATATTCAAGAGATGCAGGGGTTTCAGTTAAATGCTACACTACTATAGACCTTTTTCACGACAGACATGTTGACATGTCATAGTAGGAAAAACACAGGTCTATTCAAAACCATTAATGATGGCAGCATTCCACTTAGGAGAGGCCCTGGTATTGTGCAGGCTGACTCACTGAAATAGCTTACTGGGACACTTGATGGAATTGAGCCATCTTAAGGTTATCAATTTCAGCTGTGCTTTTCCTACTATGACAAGTCAAAATGTCTGCTGTGAAAAAGGTCTATAGGTCTTCATTTCCTGCCATTATCAACCACAACTGTGTAATAGTCAGTCTGTGACTAGATTTCTGGGGACAAAGTTCACCAGATTTGAAATTAATTTCAGTTCACTACTTCCCAACTAGGCTTACATGTAGGCCTAATTAAACTAGTGTATCTACATTTCACAGTAGCTTGCTTGTAGTTCTACTACATTCGTATTTGTATAGTGCTTTAAGTAGTTAAATTGCCATTTTTGTGTAGTTAACAAACAAACAATTTTGGGCCATGAAAGGAAAAGAATGTTTTTTTTATTTGTATCATATCATTGCTTCTCTACTGTAGCCTTATTGAACCCCCGGTTACAATTAGACATTACTTCACTTCCAGTTACACACGTTACACTGAATGTGAAGTACCTGCGTTTGTTCCATAAAGTAAAAAAATAAAATAATCACTGTTTATTATTATTGTTTGGCACTCTTATACTTTGTCATATTACTTTCTGCTTTGCTACCACAATGATTACTACTGTGCCAATAGAGGTTGGCGTCACTATTAACTTTAAGGTGAATCATCTGCTTTATCAACAACATATGGGAGCGCTTTTGGGGAAGGACAGTTTCTTTTGTATAGCTGTAGAAAAGATGTACTTCATAATCTACCGTTCACCTTTAACATTTTGGAATCGAAGCTCACTTAACACAATGTTCTTTTCTAAGGAAGAAGCCAATAGATATTGTGGACATTGTTACAGTTCAGAGAAAGACAATAGAAGTTGTTGCCTCAATAGTATTTGGCTTGATTAATCACTTTAACTGATTTTAAACAACATGTGACAGTCAGTGAAATGAATTTAGACCGGTGAAAGACTTCTCTGGCTGAATTTAATACAATTGCAAACTTCCATGGTAAATGACTCCATTATTAATTGAGCCTGTTCTAAGCATACTTTGTCTTTTTTTTATAATTATTATCTATTTAACTATCATCTGACTTTGCATTGTTTTGTTTGCAGCTTTTTATAATGTTGTCTTGCCTTGTTAGCTCACCTGGTAAAGCAGGTGCCCATAGAGGTTTACTCCTCGATGCAGCGGACGCAGGTTTGACTCCGACCTGTGGCCCTTTGCTGCATGTCATTCCCCCCCTCTCTCCCCTTTCATGTCTTCAGCTGTCCTATACAAATAAAGGCCTAAAATGTCCAACAAATTATCTTAAAAAAAGTTTCCAACCTCAATGCTAGTTGCCTGCTGAAATAAAGGTTAGATAAAAACAGTTTTGTTAATAATCTAATTAAATCTGGTGCATACCTTTACAGAACTTTAAATACGCAAGGTTTCATTTTGGTTTCAATCCAAAATCACTTCTTGACTATTATGACTTCAGAGCTCTGAAGCTGGAGTTTACAAGCAGTACCTGAATGCCTCATAAATCCAGTACATTAGAAGCATCTTTTCAGTGCAAGAGAAGTCCCTTAACTAATACGGTTTGTTTTTTTGGGGTGAAACAACAAATATCTGGTAGTCGTCTCTGTTCTGTCTCATGACTGTGGCTCGGTATCCGTGTCTCTAACAAAACATTGGTACAATATTCAACTCTGTGGTCCACAACACTACAGCAAGTTAACAGTGATACCTTTGTTCATTTTCTCTATTGAGACATTATATTTTACTAGTTCTATGTAGGATACTGCACTGTTTATCATGAGCTTTACACTTAATAACCTTTGCCCTGATCAGAAGTAAGCTGCAATTGGCTTATTTAGTACTATTTTGTCTCTCAGTGGCGCATTACCCTTGACTGATTCTTTGTAGAAAACAGCCCTCTGGTTACCAAGAGGTTGCATCACAGGATGAAAATAGGGAGGTGCTGTCCCCAGAGGCTGTTTCTGATCTCTCCACCAACACTCATCACATGGGTAATAAGTTTCCTGTTTTGCAAGGATTACCGTTCTACAGCAAGTACATAGACTGTGGCTCCAATAGTGTGGTTCACTTACCACCGGAGGCCAGAAAAATAAGAAGCAGGAAATTTCTTTTTTAACACAGTATGATGATGGATTACTTTCTCTGCATTGTTACCACTCCACAGTCTGTATTTTTTCCTAATTTCAGATTTGGTCGGTTTCTGTTGTTCTTGACCTGGATAGGATGTCAGATGGACTTTTCTTGGAAGGGTCATAATTGTATCAATGGAGCCTTGCAAGTGGTTAAAGATGAGTTGCTATAATGTGAGCATTATATAGATGTGTGTCTGCACTATCAAAAGTACAGCTTGTTCACTGTGACAGTGTAATTACTAGGGATGGGAGCTGGTGGGGGACCTGTCCAGTCAGCTCTGCTTCCATATTATTTAACTTAACCCTCAGCTATAATCACTTCATCAGTCAGCGAGATTAAGGTGACAGAATCCCTCATTACTAATAATGCCTAGAATGGTCTGTAAGCTTATTTAATGAATAAAAACAGGCTAGGTGTGTCACTACCATGAGTCAAACTCATTCAGTCATTCAGCTGACAGAAAAAGTATTTTATTCCAAAGGAATGCTAGAGAAAAGGTGAGGTAGGGGGAATAAAAAAATAAAAACATTCAATTTGTCCACTGACCACTAAAAACCATTAAAATTGTACACATACCAAAAAACACACAGCTGTGTGTAGCTATAAAATTATGTTCGACAGGAAAATGGAAAAGGAATGTGCATTTTTTTTTCTCATTAGCAGGCAAAATAACTCAAAAAACATACACTCTAGTATCATAGGCACATTAAAAACAACTAAAATCAGTGTAGATATACTGTACTTAAAAAGGCATGAGATGCTTTTAGAATACACATGTTGGCCTGTCATTGTGGTGTGAGTTACTACAGTGCAAAAATCTCCACAAACTTACAAAGGACTTATACAAACAGATAAAGTGCCAGGTTTTTGGTGTGGAGATGCTGTGCAAGATTCTTAATGCGACACAGGCGGACGTTCTGGGCATCTCCTGCGCTGTACACTCTAAATAGGTGATAGCGCTCCTTCTCTTTCAGTGCAAAGTCCAACTCGTTGGCAGAGAGTTGGATGAATGACTTCTCTTTCTTTATAGTTGACTTCACTTCCACGTACACCACCGTCGGCCCTCCTGCAGGTCCAAAAGTGAGCTTAAAGTCGTAGGGCTGGCCGCTCTCTCCGCTCTGGTTGCACCACAGGATGTCTGTGGGTCGTCCGGGGTAGCCACCGTCTCTCCAGTGGCACAGGAAAGTGTTGACCAGTTGCTCCCCCCACTCACCGATCGCTGACATGTCCATCTGGTCATCTGAGAACACCACCTACGCAAGCATAGTACAATTTAGAAAATCCTGCCAACACTCAACCTCTGACAAACCATCACATGTAACGAATGTACTGACGGTGGTAGGTCTCTGGCAGGAGAGCTCCATGTCCTCCAGAGTGGCTTGTGGAGGCTGGTCTTTGTTCCAGAGAGGGAAGTGCAGGCTCAAGGGAGGACGCTGAGTCTCTGCAGCCCCCTGAAACATACTGGGAAGCACCACAGCCTCAGGGATGACGCTGATAGAGAGACAAAGGATCAGTTTAGAGAGGAAAAGAAGGTAGTGGGATTTGGGGATATGTATTGAGCAACAGTAAAAGTCAACATTAGTGTTCTACATAAATGTTTCAGATTGTTCTGGGTGAGGAGAAGAAGCCTACAGGCAGTTTGGAGCGGGTTGGTCGCTGGCTGTTTCAGCAGGATGTGCATCTGGAGGACTCAGTGTTGGTGTGAAGTCTGTGAGGCTTCCCTCTCCATTCTCACCTCTGTCAGACTTTGTGGTCTCACTCTGTTGATTGCACTCTGTCAGTGACAGACAAGACCATACAGAAGAAGTTAACAAAGGATTTTCTGTATGAATTAAGCCACTACGTGCAGATTTGTTTAGTGTGATTATAGCATCTTTCTTTTTTTCTTCATATATTACTAACCACAAAATTCAACAAGCAATAGCTAGTAGTTCTACATTAACCAGTTCTGTGATATATGCTGGGTGACAAACTTTCTAATATGTGAAAGTTATGGAGCAAATCCACCTTTACATGCAGTAATTTATTTTTTGGCCACTTGATGAGTTTGTGGCCCAGATAAACAATACAATCAGCTAAAAGAGGTTAAAGTGATAGCTGAGAGGAACTGCATAGTTAGTGGTAATTCTCTGTGGGTTTATCACTCAGACATGTGATTGGCAAAGGTCCAGAAAGCAGTACAATATATGGAGCTTCTGCATCCACCTACGCCACGCACCAAAGAAGGCTCCAGCAGTGAGCTGCGCTGCTTGGACCCCCTAATTACAGGATTTTCCAAGTAATTCTAAACTAGTATGAACATGGGCAGTAGAAGACAGAAGTGTGTTGAATGTGTAACCTGGAGGCCGTGGTGAGAGGTTAGGTTGGCCTGGAGAGCTGAGGACTCTCTGAAGGCCAGACTGATCTGTAGGTCTGCTGCTGCTCCTGAGTGGCTGGTTTCCGTCGTAGCAGCTGCTGCTGGGGCTTTGGGGGATGACATGGCTGCTTCCTCTGGCAGCGCCGTCCGTTTCTGGTTCTCTGTCTTTAGGCCCAGCTGGAGGTGGCCACATCTTCATGACTGCTTCTACCACACCACTATCTGCCTGACCTGTTGGTACATAAAAGTTGTGGAAATTGAACAATGTAGTTTCCCATTGTGAAGAAATGACCATGCTGAAACAACCGTTTTCTTCTCAATGTACCTGTGCGACTGGCTCCCGTATTCAGTATAGATGCTCGAGGAGGCCAGCAAACCAGCGTCTGTTCCTCATCCTCTTGAGCGGAGCGAGAAGGCTCCTCTGGGGAGCTGATGGAGGAGTAACTTCTTGATAGCACTGACATACAACATTTTCAATGAGTTAAAACCAAAGCAGAAAAAGAAAAGATTGGATACAAGTTGCAAAGAAGAAATGATTCCTGGTTCAGTGCTGTTATGCCATAACAGATCTGTAATGAAAACGTCTTTTGATCATATTAATCCCTGTATGTGTGTGAGAGAAAGCGAGTGTATGTGTGTGCTCTTTGCTGCAGTGAGGGATCTGCTCCTCACGCTCTTTGAGCCCTGGCAACAGCTGCTCTTTTATGTTGCCACACACAACAGTGAACAAACTTGAATTAGCATATGTGAGAAACACACCAATTATCTATATGCGTTTGTGTGTGTGTGTGTGTGTGTGTGTGCGTGCGAGCATGTGTGTGTTGAAGGGTTTCTGCAAGGCTGAGACTGAGAAAAAACACTTTGAATGTTATAAAATGATAATGGAAATCGGGGCAAGTGTCACAGAGAGAATTGGAGAAACTGCAGATGTAAGATATCACTAACACAGACTGAGAGAAAGCAGCAGTGTTGTTGGAATTCATCTCATGCTCCAGTTATAGCACTGCTACATGCTGATGCTCAGCATCAAACTGTGACTCTATCGCACATTTACAGATGTGCATTTCCCTAACATTGTGTATACTTTAACAATAGTCAAGGACATGTTAATGGAGATGGTGCAAATCCATTAAAACAATAACAGCCTGATGGTTAATTATTAATATTGATGGATATTTCTGCTTCCTACTGAAGAATCTTTAACAACTTACAAATAGTTTAATTTTTTATTTAACACTTTCCTAAGACAGTTGGGCACTGTAGTCTTTTAGATGGTTTGTACAAGTATTGCGCGCACGCGCGCACACACACACACACACACACACACACACATTTAAACTCAATCCCACATATGTACACCTTCCTTCCTTGCGCACCACAGATGCTACAGTGCTACACCTGTTTTAGGAAATTACTGAGAGCGGCTTTTAAAGATTTATGCCTTCAGAAGAAAAACGGACGGGTCGCAAAGCAGAGAGATGGACAAACACGTTATTTTCTTCATAATTAATAAGAGAAAAAATATAGAATATCACCTAGGGTTTGGTATCGTTTGTTTTTTTTCCGATACTGGTGCTAAAAGGATACTTTTAAAACGGTACCGGTGTCTAAAAAGGTGCCTGGACCGATACTTTAAAAAAAAAAAAAAAAAAAGTTTAGAAAAAGAAGAGCCGGAGCCACAGGAATTGCCAAAAATTAAAATAAATTATTAATAATGTAATAACAACAACTTATTTCACCAGTAAATTGCTGTTAAACGACAAAAACAACCACCAAATGGGAAAAGGGTATTTTACAGCAACTTTGAATGCACCACGAGGCTCCCACAGTCTGTGTTGTAACACAGCAGCAGCAGACCGCTACGTCCCGGTGTTGGAATCCTCTACAGTGAAATACAGCCACACTTTACACAGTTTAACATCAGCTGTCAGCATTTTAACTGCGTTTAATCCAGCTGCTAGCTAACGGTAGGCTAACGTTACCTGCTGCCAAGTGTAACGTTAACTAACGTCATGTACAGCGATGCTTCTGTTGCTGTTAACGTCTGTTTCGGAACATCAGAGAGCAGCGCAGTTATTTCAGTGCCACTGAAATGAGGCACCGAATTCTGCGTTGCTATTCCGTCCGGTAGGTACCGGTTGTTTAGGTGCCTTATAAGCACCGGGTTTCGGTACACAATCCTAATAACACCTGATCTTTCCTTTAACTGGTTTTGTGGGCAAAGGCTTTAAGTAAGACTATGTAACTATTGTAGAAAAGTGGCAATTGCAGGATAATCAATGAATTACAGTACAAGCACAATATTCCTTCATTTTCTTTGATTCGCTGGAGTCATTTTAAAAGAAAGACATTTTCATTAGAAAATCATTCCAGTATATTCTATACTGGAATGAGACCACCAGAAGATAACAGGTTTTCTAGTGAGCCACAGTTTCAGCTTCCTCTTTTGTATGTGCCCACCTTACCTCTCTCTAGGTTAATCTCTGGTTTGGGGGGCTCTGGGACCTCCCACAGCTCCTCCTCACTAGGCAGCTCTCTGATGTCCTCCTTGCCTAAGAATCTCTTTAAAGATCCTTGGTCCTGCACACACAAACAGAGTTAATGACTGTGGTGACAATATGTAATATCGAATATTGATGTAGGATTATACATTTGTTTTATATTATATTAAAAGAGATTCTTAATGCCTTCCGAGAATAGTGAATTTTTATTATTGAGTCTATAAAACATCACATTTTGATAATGAATTTAAGTACTACATACAGAAACTGAGGATTGACATGCTAGTCTGATCCAGTCGGGATTTACAAAAAGAACTTCTGAAGACCAGAGATGTGTAGATTTTGAGGTTCTCTTTTCAGATTCTAATGCTAACAGAGTAAGGGCCGATGTTCCCAACCTTGAATCTAGAGAAGCAGATCTGTATTAGCCTCTCCTGTCTGCATTGGACTCCTGTGTTTTAAATGGGTGTGCTTTTCAGTCAAAAAAATCCATTTTATTTACTTTGTCAAATCCAGACATAGAACCTAATCAAACTGTTTCTGATTTAGATTTCAATATTATTTATACAATGCAGCCCAGTTCTGCTGCATGTCTCAAAGAAGCTGCTGAACAAAGAAAACCGCACAAAATATGATATTCAACAGAGAGGGATCAAAGTTGAGGCCTGATGTGAGCCTTGTTAACCTTTTAACTCTGACTTTGCAGAGTCTCTGCTGCTGCAATGCTCTACAGAGATGCGAGCAAGTTGCCATTTTATATAAACGCGATTCCCTACAGGGAAATAGCCTATAGGTTCTAGCTACAGTCAGCTCTGTGGTGGTAGCAGTAAGTGTGTATGTTTGACAGAAAAGAGAATGATTGGAAGAAAAACTGTAACCGAGCAAAGACCTAAGTAGTGATCATTGTTTTAAGGGACCATATTCACACTATATATATATATATATATATATATACAGTGCTGCTCATAAGTATTCATACCCATGCTAAAGTTGACTAAAAAGAGGAATAAAAAAATTATCTTTTGGAAATTGATCTTAATGCCTTAATTAAAGAAATGAGGAAAAATCCGACCTTTTAAGGACACCGATTTTTTTTGTGAATGAATAATGTATTGTAAATAAATAAATGTTCTTCCTTAAAATACAGGGGCCATAATTATACATACCCCTATGTTAAATTCCCATAGAGGAAGGCAGATTTTTATTTTTATTAAGGGCAGTTATTTCATGGATCCAGGATACTATGCATCCTGATAAAGTTCCCTTGGCCTTTGGAATTAAAATAGCCCCACATCATCACATACCCTTCACCATACCTAGAGATTGGCATGGTTTTATTTCAGTTAGCCTAATAGCTAACTGAGCTAAGATCCATATCAATGCAAATCAAACCAGCTATTAGGCTAACTGAAATAAAACCACCAGCGGTGGTTTCATATATATATATATCACTTACATTGAGAGAGGTTATCAGACCGCTCAGGAAATGCATCAGCTCTTTTCTGTGGCTGCTCTCTGTGCAGAACAGTTTCACCAGCTCCCTGAAACACGCATACATACAATCAGGATTACAAGATATAGCAAGATAAGTTGTGTGGACATACAGATTCAAACACACACATAATATATACAGGAGTGAGTATCAAAATTGTCAATCAGGGTTTCCCTTGTTTTGTCCACAACTCAAATATATTTAGTTGACTGTCATAGAGGAGTAAAGAAACCAGAAAATATTCACATTTAAGAAGCTGGAATCAAAACCTATACTTAAATTTAACTTTTCTTTTAATTACTTACACCAATTAATCAATTATCAAAATAGTTGGCAACTTATTTCATAATTAATTTAATATAAAAATTTGTTAACTAATCAATTAATTGATTATTATTTGCAGCTCCAAACCATATAAGTTATAAGAGTATTATAATGCATAATTGAAGAAACTGACAGATTACATTTCACTGAAATAGTTTTTTATATGATTTCACATGACAATAAAAAATGTATTGATTGGTTGGTTGACTGATAAGACTAAGTACCATTAAAAACTTTCTCTCCCGATAACTAATCCTTAATAATAGCTCTGGCTATCTGACGATACAAGTTATTACAAATTTTATGCACAGTAACATAAGACCTGGGACTCTAAGTCAGCAGCTAATGAATAAGTTACAACAACCTGCAAATATACAGAATTTAATTATGAATAAAAAATAAAAGTATTTAATGTGGGTGGGTCACATCTGGCATATATCCCATCCGCTTAATAAGGTCAGTTTCAAATTATCTGTGATATCAGATGAGAATCAGCATCCCTTGCATCCATCCAAATTCTTTTGATACTAGTGCCAACAGGATACCAGAGTTTTGGTACTGATGCTAAAACTTGTTTCACGTCTACTTTATATACAATCATATTCAACTACCTTTGACATTTTTAAGCACTGTTCAACTGCTTTAACCAAGTTCTCAGGTAGGAATGTGTTAAAGCATTGTGGGAAAAGGTGTGTCTTCTCCGTGAACTTTTCTTGATTTAATGGAGGTTAAAAAAAGATGAATGATGTTCTTGTTGTTTGACCAACACATGTAGGTATGTTAACCCGAATATTCAGATATTCGTTTTTAATTATTTATTTATTTCCGAAACTGTAGAATTACATAATTCTTAAAAATAACTGCCTGTTTGTGAAGTGTTTTAATTTCAGCTCAGTTTGAGTCTTTATTTCGTTTTGCTGTCATTTACAGCCGTGGTTCTCTCTTCTCCTTGGAGCTCTGATTCACAGAGATCACACACACAAACAGTTGTGTGGTGCAGAGAGAAAGGTGCAGTCACAACTCTGGAGTCGGCTAACTTGTTGCTCTCACTACCAATATTAGCTGCTCTGTTTCATTAAAAAATGTTAGGTTGAAAAGAGCGTGCATACATTCTAAAGTTCACCTTGGTTAAGCTATGAGCAGAGGAAAAGTCCTGCAAGCCGCTAGGCTAATTTATGCCGTGTAAACATTGGAACGCAGTGCTATGCCATCCAAAAACCATCCATAAAAAGAGAAATGTCTGGCTGAGTCAAGTTATAACCAAGCAGTCCTATGTGTAGAAGTCTGTATGGTTCTACTTTAGCAGTCTGGTGTAGTCATCAGGCAATTTAATGAAGGTAAATGAACAAGTGTGCGTAAAAAAATGGTATTCGGGACCGCTCTAATGAGAATGAGAGTTGGACTATCCATCACACACAAACCTGCAGACGTCCAGCTTGGCCGAGAGGTGATCTTTCTGGATGTAGAGATCTTTCTCGTTGTTTAGCAGACAAATAACATCCTGCACCTCCACTGCCCCATCATCACTGTCAGCAACATCCAGCTGGTAGCGAATGTACAGCTTACCCACCTGTAAACAAGTATGTAGGAAAGAGAAAGTACCTGCTGTTGATAGGAGCTCAATGATAAATATATTTCCTTTATATAGATATAGGTATGATTATTGGAGATTCTCCCATACTCAGTCCAATTATATGTATTTAGTAGACCAACCAAAAAGGAACTACCTCTAGGTTTTAAACTACTCTAAACCAACTAGGTGTGACTTTCTGACCTGTGCGAAGTTCAGTCGCTTGATTTTCTCTCTAATGTTGTTGTCAATCAGTTCTGAATAGACTTCAGCCAGCTCGTCGTGGTGGTACAGGAACCTCTGGATGTAGGGTATCACAGAGTGCACCATGGCCTGCATGGACGGACAGGGTCTGAGGTTCTCAGTCTGAGCTTCAGTCTTGACACACTGGGACAGCTGACGGATCCCGCAGATCTCCAGAAACAAAGATCGGTCCATCTCGTTGAAGGCAAGTACGGTGTTAGGTCGTTCTCTCGGCACTGTCTGAACTGGCAGGCAAATATACAACAAAATTCAGAATCTCCATTTCAAACTGGGTGTAGTTTTGGGCATACTTCCTACTGGGTATGGTGAAAAGTAATCAAGTATAAATCTAACATTGATAAGTATATGTAAAAAATAATGTTGCAGCAGCGTACCAAACTTCCCAGTGGGAGCAGTCTTTTTCTCTGCTGGTGGCAGGTTGAGCAGACAGATCTGCTTGTGTGGTTTAAAGATCTTTTCCAACTCCTTGCTGTCAGCAATCATGGGTTTGTCTGCCAGACTCACCCAGATGTTATCCTTGGTGGGGAAGACCCTCTTATTAGACACCATACCTGGACATAAGGCAAAAGGACAGCCTGGGTCAGTTGAAGGCTTTTAGTATTTTTCCCCCACTATGCCCATCCCCATTTGCTCCTTGATCATTGAAGGTGGCCTGTCTAGTTTTCTTGTAAAGAAACAAAGTTATGTTTATATTCAGTGTTTCTTACCAAAACACAGTGTGTGTATCCTTGTCAAGCATGTATTTATTTCCTAATGTTGGAAATATTTTAAATCCTGCATTGTGTTACGTCCATGTTTACTAGCTAGCAGGCTTCGTCTTTACTGTCTTTGTTGGTAAATTAATTTCTTTCTTTCTTTCATGTTGTAGCCACTAACTGTTGATGAGTGGAATAACTTAAAGCTGGCAGCAGGATGTGTATTGCGCCTTCTGCTTAATGCTAGTAGTGCGGGTGCACTATACAAACAAAATGGGATCTACACTTAACATTGTAGTGCACATGATGCTCCATAACGCTACAAGTAGTCAAAAACTCTACAGGGTGCCATTAAGAGGCAGACCATTAAAGGACAGATTTTCCTATTCTAAAGCTGTTCTTAAAAATTCATTAGACTTATCAGCACCGGAGAATGACGATGTGCAAATCAAATTGATCATTTATCTGCTCTGGGGACTGGCCTTAAAATTGGTCAGGTTGTACAGCAACCTTCAGGTGGTGCAACCCAACATGAAGTCACCCTTATGTGACAAACATCCAATTTACATGAAATTTACATTTTCTGGTCTACAATTGATATAGAGTAACATGATGTATGCTAAGTGTGTGCTCTCTAAGGCGACATAGTGGACACAGCAAGTGATGCAGCTTCCCTGTCTGCTTCTTTTTCTTAAATAGTGTTTATTGGTGGTTGGCAAACTAGCTTAGAGGTGAATTACCGCCAGCAAGTGGACTGGATTCGCTACACTCATTAATGGGCTTTCTTAAACGTCCGTTATACTTGCCATTCCCGACCTGTCACGTGACAGTGTGACGTCATGGGAGCGCCGTAACTATTTATACTCACGCATGGTGGTCGCGACACTAGTTGCAGTCTTCTTCTGAACAGAGGTGTCGCAACTGAGGAAAGGCTACCGACTTCTACGAACTAGAAGAAGTCGCGCACTTTAAATCCTGGCGCGCCAGCGAGATCTACGTCATTTTGACGGGACATTGTCACGTGACAGGTCAGGAACGGCGACTGTAAAGAGGCCTTTAGTCTCATTATGTTCCACTCGGGAGCGGCTGCTGAGTCAAGTGCCATTCCTAATGGTCGTTCTGGTCGTAACATTAGGTATACCGGTCTGGTATGTCTGGTTAATATCAAACCGATTTGAAAATTTTTTAGACTGGCCTAATGTGTATGCATTACTCACCCTTCAAGGTGGAGCAGTAGTCGGGATTGAGATTGAATTGAGGGATGTTTTCCTGGTCACCAGATACTTGAATTTTACACTTTTGAGCTGCAAAAACAAAAATATATTATATTATATCTAAAGTCAGGGAGCACAGGCAGGCTGTAACAAATCAAGCTAGTCAAGAAGGAAACCTAACATTTGTTGAATGGGACATAAAAAGTAAAGAAATTTGTGAGTCACTAGAATGTGAGACACGCTATGGAGCAAAAGACTGGAAATCTAAATGTCCTTACCAAGTATGGCATAGAGCACCGACACATCCTGTAGCACTTCAGCAGTTGGTATGGGAGATGATGAACGGATCAATTCCAACAAGCCAACATACTGCTTCATATTGGGACTGAGATCCACATTCAGCAGCTATACATACGATCAGTAATCACAGATATATGCATAGTGTACATTAGTAATGGTGTAGTTTAGTCTTAAAGGTCCAATGTGTGGGAATTTCTCCCATCTAGCGTTGAGATCATATATTGCAATCAACTCTCTCGCGCCACGCAGTTCAAAGTACGTATTACAGCTACGGTAGCCTTCACGCTTTTTTATGATGACGCCGGTCTCTTGCTCTTTTCAATATCCTTTTTCTTTTTCTGGGCGAAGAAGAAGACTCCTGTTCCTGATATTTGGATTTTGAATACGTGTGGTCCTCCACGTTTCCTTCTTCAAACTTGCCGGGGCCGGGAAGCGACGATAACCATTAGCAGCATTAGCAGAATCAGAATCAGAATCAGAAAAAGCTTTATTGCCAAGTACGTTTACACACACAAGGAATTTGTCCTGGTGTTGTAGGTGCATGTCACATTAAAGCAACACGCACAGACACACCGAGTCGCCATATGCGGCGCCATCACAACTCTCTCTTAACTCTTGCAAGGACAGATACAGCATGACATGAGGAGAGGAGAGGGAAAAAAAAGCAACTCTCAGACTATCCTCATAAAGATAAGAACAGTGTGGGAACAGGAAAAAAACACCTCAGCACGTAAGCACACAAACAGTACATTTGCACTGCTGAACATAACATAACATAAATGTACAGTTGCACATTTAGCGGCGAAGGTGTGGGACTGGGGGTATAGGGTAGGGTGGGGGAGTTTGGCCTGCTGAGAAACGCACAGCCCGGCAGTCCGACTAGTGTCCCAGTCCGCAGAATGTTATAGCGATAACACAGCACGTTGCCGTGGTGACACCCTTGAACAGTTCAGAACCGATACGACAATCAGCAGGCAGTGGGGAAGACGGGGGAGGAACCAAGAGCATCTCGCTTGCAGAGCTCCAACAGGGTGACTGTTTGTTTCAAGAAACGGCCTTGGCAAGGCCGTTCAGGATAAGGGAGCCGAAAGATTAAATTTGTTTGGTCTACACGAATGGCTGCTGTAATTTAAACATTCATTCTATTGTTCAACTGTTCAACTGTTCAACTAGTCAATTTTTCTTTCCAAATCCATGACCTTCCTCATGATGGTATCCAAGCCGCGGGTCATTACCATGTTGTTTTCCATCACGCGATTAATAGTCCCAGTTTGCAAACTGATCGCTTTCTCAACAGCTTCAGCTTGCTTGGGCTTTGGACAGCTACCAAAGTCTTTTCAATTTTACGATAAACCAGAGCGAAGCATCCTCCAATCAGCAGCAGTCCAGTTATCATGGTTCCAAATAGGTAGATATCCTCAACGTCCTCCACGGAAAGAGCAGACAGACACACGACACGCCATTTCTCCCAGCCGTCCATCGTATATCCCGCAGCAAACGTCCCGTCAGGACATGCTGGCTCACCCGAACCAGTGCTCCTCCTCGAGAATACGGTGTCAATTGCGCTGAGAGACCAGTTAATCAATTCCACGATTTTGGGTATTTGTGGAGCCTTGCAGGGAGAGTCTCTAAAAAGTTAACAACAGACAACACGAGACAAGATAGCAAGCAGGGTAGGCCTGGGAGGGAGAGGGAGAGAAAAGCGACCGCCTTCGCTGAGAGCTGGAAAGAGAAGCTAAGCAGCACCTGTGAGTTTATCATGCGACAGCGAAAACGCGAAAGGCGGAGCAGTATGTTCTGTATGTCCCTTACCGGCTAACGTATTTCAAGATGGCGCATGAATATGGAGCGTCTACCCCAGTTCATGCAAACGCAAATTTCAAGCCAATAGGAATACATGGAATTGATGGTGGTGGTAAATATTCATGAAAAAAGGACAAGTTTGTGAACGGGCAACACAGATTTTGCTAATGAACAACTAAAAACGTTACACACTGGACCTTTAAAATTGGCTACAAACAGTAGGATTACAGTTTAATAAAACAACAGAGACAGAAGAAGAACCTGCATAGTAGGGCTGGGTACCGAATTCGATTTTTAGGCACCGACTAAATTGCCTCCTTAGTATCGAGTATCGAAAAATGCCTCGTCATTCAATGCCAAATGTCAATACCTAATAACGCCAGAAACTGGTGATTGGCTGTCTAACGTTACATGTAATAGAGGTATGCAGGAAAAACTATGTTAAAGATAAGTTCACCTTAAGTGAGCCTAATCAGGTTTCAATGGGCATCAGGTGTAGCTCATTTATACTCTTCCTTTATATAGGACAAGGAAACCCTGAGGTTGCAGAGACACTGCTCATCATGTCTGGGGTGAGTTAATTGGAGGTATTTATTCAAGCCAAAAACAGACCTTGTTCAGCAAATTTAACAGTTACTGCCTAGAGATAAAAAGCTGGTTTTGTATACCTCTGAAAAGCTTGACAGAAAGCAACAGTAACTAAGGGGTCTTAAAAAAGGTAAATCAAACAGGATATTGAGTTTAACAAACATTTTATACATGTAGGAAAATTATGTGAGCTTACTTTGGTGAAAAAGAATTTCATGCCATCCAGTGGTTTGTAGAAGGGAGCCAGGACTTTGGGCTGCTGGACAGGGCTGTCTGGTGCGTGAGTCAGCAGTCTGTAGCGCTGGAAAACTACCGTCGGGTCACTCCAGCACACCTCCTTTAGGTGGTAGAAACGCCCTGAACACCACTCATTTCGCCTGGGAGCAAGGTTTAAATTGTTAAGGGACAAAATGTAGACAATAATCTGAAAAAGTATGCTGATACACCCAACAACGTACCTGTTGTACTCTATGAATACAGCAGGGGTACGCTGGAACAAATCCTTCAGGCTGCTCTGGGGACAGTTATTATGCAGATAGGTGTAGACGTTGTGGATGTGCTCAACTGTGGAAGTGAAATTCGCCCCCTCTAACTCATCCTCAGGTAGTCTCTGCTCCTGGTCATCTGCTTCTGGTTTGACACACCACTTCTTCAGGTAGTTTATCAGATCATCCACTGAGATACTTTGTCTCATTCCTGAAAGAGGGAAAAAGACAGTGACTCACAGATTGTCCATTATGTAACAGACTAAACATAGCCTGCAGCAAATATAGGATAACCAATAACTTGAGCTATGAACAACAGATGTACACCATAGAATACATGTTTACCAAGAGCTCTGCTAAACTCGCTGGGGTCTATGTTCACATAACAGACATGAGTCCCCAGCAGGCTGGTGACTTCAGGTGAGGTCAGGTAGACTGAGTTTGGACAGAGGTACTTTCTCTCTTGCTGTTCTCCTTCCATGGGGCGATAGGCTGGTACCCATTCAAGACAACACAAGAAGTGGTAGAAGGAGGATTTGGTGCTTTTGATCGGTTGTCCATCACTGTCAATCACCTGAGCTGTGAGGTACTGAGAGTAGCGATGTCTGCAAAAATAGGAAAGGTGATTATAGATAATGTTTGAAATAGGTTAATACAAACTTTCAAACCCCTCTCAGCAAACAATGATAAAGTTTCTTTGACAAGATATGGTTAATATTTGATCATATAACTTCAGAGATCCAACAACACAATGCTACAATGTATGGATCACAACCTCTTCAGTTGTAGTTTAGGCTACGTTCAGACTGCAGGCCTTAATACTCTATTCCAATTGATTGCCAGATTTGATTTTTATGACTGACTGTTCACATACGTACAAAATGATGAATTATAGCCATTATATCCATTATACAGCTACAGTAACTCGGGAGAACCGTCATATGAGCCTGCAGTGCAGGGCGGCTTAGCCGGGCGCAGTCCCCTGGGTCTGCTTCTACGCGTTCATTATGCATAGTTAAATAGCTCTGGATCGGGCTATTAGTGCATGTTACAACTTTTAAAACATAATGATTTAAATAAGAACTATTTAAGTGTTTGGACTGGTAAGAAAAATGTATTCACTAATATACAGACGCATCTTCCGGGATGTCAGAGTAGCATGAATTTCAATCTGACAGTCTAGACTTAGGTCACATTATTTTTAAATCCAACCTGTAATGGATTTGGACCACATTTGAAAGTGGCCCAAATCATAACTGGAAAAGATCGGATGCCATGTGACTTGGGCTTTTCACACTGTCTGAAAAATCGGATTTGGGTTACTTTGGCCTGCAGTCTGAACGTAGCCTTAGTGATCTTAATGCCCCATGTAACAAGGCATGGCAAGGCAAAGGCAGCTTTATTTATATAGCATACAACAGTAACTCACGAGATTGGTCAGAGCTAAGAGCAACTAAATCCAGATGAATTAATCCCTAGACTGATCTCTCTGTCGACGTTAAAACCAAACAAAGGCTGATGTGACACTGCTTTTCTCTCGGGGAGAGAATAACATTTAACTGTTAAAGAATGTCATCACTTGACCTGAGTAATCACTTACCGGCTACAGTGAAAATGATGGGGATTACTACCTGACCCTGACTAACCCCAAAGCCATTAACCTAGCCATTCTCCGGCCATTAGGGTTTCCTAAATATAACAGACACCTAGTGAATTCACATGCTTCTCAAATGGGACACTCAACAGAACATAACATAGGACTGTGTGTGTGTGTCTTACCCTGTATCCCAGTTTGTCGCCAGAAGCTCCAGCAATGACATTCTCTGCTGCAGGAGGAGGTGGCCAGGCAGCTGGGCTGTGGCCAGGGAATGAAACTCCTCGGAGGGGTAGTCATCAAGCACAAAGCCCTCTCCTTGATTTTGGTGCCACATTGCACTTTCTACTGACCAGGGACTGGAGGCCTGGGGGAAGAGTAGAAGAAGAGTCTATTCCTTTATATTCATTTGCAATTGATATGTAGTATCAGAGTTAATTCCCAAGCAAAAACAGGAATAAAGTAAATACAATTGTTCCTTTATTACATGAAGGCAGCCTAAGTCACACAATGACTGATGGTGTCATGACAAATCCACATTTTATCCCTGCTTGCTGTAGCCCAGGCTAAAACAGGCATCAGGAATGTCTGATGGGTCCCATCAGTCACCTGCTTTTTCTGCTCATCCTCAAAGCAGCTATTGTCTTTCTAGTCCTAGTGTGACTCACAATGGTTAATACCTTAATCCTTTAATCACTATGTTATTCCTCATGATGAGTCACAGTTAGTTTTTAATGCAGCATGCTTCAGGAAGATTGTGTTCTGCCTCTGGTGTCCATGCAACCAGTAAATATTGTGTCCGACATAACATTTTTCCCCCACTGGCCCCTTGTATATTTTAACTGGCCCGGGAAAAAAAGGGGAACAACACTTTTTCAAATTGTTAAATTTATTAATCTAATATACATTGTAATGATTCATCTAAACAAAAACAAAAAAAACTATTCTGCATCTACAAATATGAGTTCAGTCAATTTAGTTGAATAAATTATAGTTATTATACAGTATTGCTTGTTTTAATTTACGTTGAAAGGCCAGAGTGAGTTTCGCTGTGTCAAGGCCATGAAACTGCTGCCTTCACTCACTCTTCGTAAACTTCCAATGTCAATGATTGTCATCATGAATTAATAGTGTATTTTGGTTAAAAAAAGAGCAATCGTTGATAACTCTTGTGATATGATTTTGGTATATATGTTATTGTTCTTAAATTATGCAACATAGCTCATTTGACACAATGAAGAGAAGACATGCTGATTAGGCAAATATCAGATATTTAAAGTAAAATTATTTTATTCAAATAACAGCCATCTGGTAACAAGTGTGTTTCCTCTTCGTGTTCATGTTGTAGTAACCTGAATATTCCCCAGCTATGTTTACTGTGCTACGTTAAGCGTTCATTTTGAAATGATTGTAAAATTTCCGACAACTTTGAACACAGCACTTACTTTGCAGTTTGCTAACGTTAGCTAGTGATTATTAGTGCACCCTGTGGTCCCTCCGCCTTAATCCCAGCTTCTAGGAGACTACTTCACTGGGAGAAGAGCGGACAGCAGCAAACAGCAGCTGCAACTGAGTTCGAGTTGAAGCTGCAGCAACTCATTCATTCATACATTCAACCTTTATTTATACTCGAGAGCTCATTGAGGGGTGGAGGCGAGGGACCACGACGTACACTAAAATTACTAGCTAGCTCCCAGCGAAGGAGGAGAGCAGGCAGCTCTGGACTGGTTGGGTTTGAGTTGCTGTAGCCGCTACTGAAGGTCCAAAGCATGTGTGGACTCTTTGTGGTGGGTGCCGGTGGTAGTTTGTTGACATAAGTGAACTACATTTCTAATCAGCGTTAGATAGTGTTGCACCTCACGTTAGCATCAAATTTCAAAGAACTGACTCGTGACTTTGATTGGCACAAACAATAGCACTGCCAGTGACTGGCCAATCAACTTGCCCGACATACTGTTTTACTGGCCCCAGGCCATTGGGCCATTGGTTATGTCAAACTCTGCCTTACACAACACATCCATAGCCTTTTATCATCTAGGCTCACAGGTGGGGCTGTCACAACCCTGGTCTGGTCTTTTTGTGCTGGTATAATAGCATTTTTGCAGCATGAGTACAGCATGATTCCTAAATAGCTGAGGTAACAGTTCAGGGATGTCCTTCTCACCAGTTCTTTAGCAGTGAGTGTTTGCCTCTCTTTGCGGATGATGAGACCGTCTCTGACTCCCAGGGTGCTGAATAGCTTCCTCCATCCTGCTACATCGTCATCTGTCTGCACATAGCAGGGGTCCAGCAAGACCCAATCACAGCCTGGTGGAGGAAGAAGTAGACAGGATAAGTATTAACAGGAAGAAGAACAATAAAGGCATCTTGTATAAGACATTTAAATCTGGTGAACACTAGAACTGAAACAGGCTAAGGAGGTGAGAAAATCAAAGATTGAAAGGACTGCAGTGCAATGTTTCCATTTTGATATCAGTTAATCATTCAACATTAGGTAAGGCATTTGTGTAATAAGTCAAATCTCACAGGGAATGTGCTGCATTGCTTCATGACCAAAAGGTAACACTGTGGTCCTATAAACCCCTTTGAGATGACATACTGTGATTCTAGGCTCTAGCAACTACAAAAGCAGTTAGCCTTTGGCGACGGTTGGCTAAAGGTTACTTTAACTATTAGCAACATTTTAATATTGACAAATGTTTCGAAATTTTCCGAATTTTGATGTACAATTAATTGTCCTACAAATAGGGGTGTTGGGGTGGCAGTAGCTCAGTCCGTAGGGACTTGGGTTGGGAACCAGAGGGTCGCTGGTTCAAGTCCCAGTACGGACCAAAGTACAGAGTGTGGATTGGTAGCTGGAGAGATGCCAGTTCACCTCCTGGGCACTGCCAGGTGCTCTTGAGCAAGGCACCGTACCCCCCCCAACCGCTCAGGGCGCTGGTCCAGCACTGGCAGCCCACTCACTCTGACATCTCTCCATTTGTGCATGAATAGGTCCTGAGCATGTGTGTATTTCAGGCCTGTGTGTAGTGATTTCTAACAAAGTGTAAATTGTAATTTCCCCACTGGGGATCAATAAACATTATAAATAATTGCGATAACAATATAGTTGTCTCTTTCAGTCAAATTTAAAAATATTTATTTATTTATTACTTTTACAAACAAATAAAAGTTTTGAATGAATTTCAGGAAACATCTTTTGGTTATATCACTGTTGCGTGACCCAGATTATGTAAGAACAAAGGTTTTTCTTTTTTGGGTTGCTCTGCAGTGTAGGCAGTTCTTGACAATGCTAGAATAGCAACGTTTTCTGCAGGACTTTCCACTGACATGCATGCGCATCTGCATTTGAATTACAGCCAATTAGGGTTGGGTATCGTTTCAAATTTATCGGTTCCGATTCTTTGAGATCAGGTGCTTATTTTACAGAAAAAAACTTTTACATAATATTTACAATTCACCTCAGTTTATAATACCTGTAAATTAATTTCATCCAGTTTAATTTGGTTGCTGTTCTTTATAATTAAATAATAGTCTGTTAATCCACACTAAGGTCATTTGGTCAAATTTAAATAATTTATTTAAAATGTAATGAAAAGAACTTATTTCATTAGTCAATTGAAAACAAACTGTCAAGGAATAAAAAGAACAGCCACTAGATGGCAGACGGGTACAACAACAGCTTGAGTGTCTTAGTGTCTTACGAGGTGCACCTGAATGCACCATGAAGTCCCTGGTGGCGCCCACACGCTTTGTCGGTAGTTGTTTACATAACTTGCACAGGTGACTTCAGGGAAGCAGGCAGATTTTTCAGTTTCTCCGTTATCTCACTCTCTGGCAGTGGCCACGGTGTCTCCGAAAGTCCAGCTGCAGGCTACAGGTAAACTACGCAGTATCTTTAGCTGCAGACTGTTGCACGTTGACATTACTACATCTGCTCTTCTCTCTGAGACTTCCCTCTCCCTGCTGAGCCCATGTCTGTCAGCACGCTGCACAGAGATAGACACAGGCAGGCTTGTTTGCTTCATAGATGAAATGGTTGTTTATTTTTTTTATTTGGTAAAAGAGAAAAACACCTTAACAGAAATATGTGTAGCTGACTATTTGTGTAAGCCAGGACTGTCAAGCAGACTGCCTTCCAAAATGGGATTGGGCGTATTATCTGTATTGTTCTTAAACTGTGCAATGCTGAAATATGGAACTGGAACTAGAAAATGTGGCGCTGTACAAATACTTAGGTGTCTGGTTAGACAGTTCCCTCTCCTTCCAGCAACACATAAACCACCTTCAATCTAAAGTTAAGTTTAGGATTGGTTTCCTATTCCGCAACAGGGCCTCCTTCACTCACGCTGCCAAACTCGCTTTGGTGAAAATGACAATTTTCCCAATTCAAGATTTCAGTGATGTCATATACAGAACTGCCTCAAACTCTCTCCTGAAAAAAATGGATGTTGTCTACCACAGTGCCATACGTTTTGTGACCAGAGCCCCTTATAACACCCACCACTGCAACCTCTATGCATTAGTTGGCTGGCCCTCGTTACACATCCGACGCCTAACTCACTGGTATCAACTCATTTACAAATCCTTGCTAGGCAAAGCCTATGCTCACTGGTCACAATAGCTTTACCCACCCGTAGCCTTCACTCAAGCAGTTACATCTCCTTGGTCACTCCAAAAGCCCACACCTCCTTCCAGTTCTCAGCTCCAAGTGATTGGAATGAACTACAAAAAACCCTTAAACTCAAAACCCTTAACCCACTAACTGCCTTCAAAGCACGTCTGTCTGTGCTCCTTTCCGATCACTGTACATGCTAACTGCTCCTCGTCTTTCATCCACTGTTTTTGCACACCCTTACTTCATTATCTCTGTTGTGCCCCATTGCATAGTTGCACAGATGCACATCTTCACCTGCACTGCACTATCATATCTGTTTACGCTAGTTTGCACTATTCACCTGCCCTTGTATGCGCAACCGTTATTTCTTCCCACCTTTGTTGTCACACAATTTTTTAACATCTATTGACCTACTTCCCTATCTAGACCGCAATCTGCACTAACTGTATATTGACTATATTGACTCTTTACTACATTTCAGCATTTATATAGTCTGTCTATTCTTGTATACTGTGTTATCACTGATCTTCATCACCACCTAGACCACACTTTGCACTAATTGTACACACTCTTTGCTACATCTCAGCATTCATACAGACTGTCGATTCTTGCATATTGTATTCTTACTGATATACATCACTACCTAGACCATTTGCACTAATTGTATATTGTCTCTTCTCTACATTCAGCATTTATATAGATTGATTACTGCTTACTGTGTTATTACTGATCAATATCACTTAATAGACCACAACTTGCACTAACTGTAGATTGACTCTTCACTACACCGCAGCATTTATCTAGACTGTCTATTCATATACACTGTTTTATAACTGAGCTACCTCACTAACTAGACCACTAGACTAACTGTTTACTGACTCTTTACACCATCTCAGCAGTGATATAGACTCTCTGTTCATGTACATTGCATATCCATCGACTTACTTGCACCTCACTACCTGCCGGCATTTGTAATTGCCCACTTATTCTGCACTTTATGTAGCATATTGTATTCTGTGTTCTTGTACTGTACTGAATGTGAAACTATTTGTTGTCTTGCAAGTCTTGCTGTTTGTTTAGGATATTTTAGCTCATTTTCCAGGGCCCACTTGGACACAGAACAATAGCTGGAGAAGTATAAGGTTCATGTTCAGTTGCGTCAAACTTTTTACAAACATTTGTGTCTGTATTAAGAATTGTGGGTTTCTCCATACCGGGCAGTTTCTTTGGCAGGTTGATGTTGCCGTACTCTTCCGAGAAGTGCACCCTTTCATTGGCCGGGCACAGCAGACCCCTGCTGGTGAGGACAGGTACTGCAAGGTCTGAGTACCCCTGGCTGGAGGAGGAATGCAGCTTGATGAAAACCAAGTAACTCACCACCACTGATTCTGGCTTTAACTGGTGGTGGAATCAGTAGAACGACGGGAAGAAAAACAGAGGCCGAAAAGAGAAAGAAAGAGATATTTAAGCCAAATATTATGGGCAATACAAAATCATTTCTGTGACAGTTGATCCAGTTTATACAATATGGTACCTTCCATTTGTTGTTCTGTATTGAAGGGTAGATGTGCTGCTCCAGTAGTTCTTGAGGCTCCAGTTCATGAACTCCGAGTCTTCTCAGCAGCTCCCGAACCTGCTGACTTTTCAGAGGCTCCACACAGCTCAGCAGAGAGGGGTGAACTACATTTACATCCTTGTACAATGCAGACAGAGGGCCTATGAAAAGATAATGCATGAGAGTTGGATTAACACCACCACAAATTTTAGCAAAACAACAAATGTTAAATGTTTTGAACTTTCCAAAGGCCATATTTGTTACAGGGTAGTTGTACTAAATATTATTGGATTGTAGGTCATATCACCTAAATTTAACTTCAGGAATTCCATTTATTTGGGTGAACATTTTAGTTTCAATATTGAGTTTAATGCCTTGGGATACTAAATAGGGTTATTTCAGTCAATTTCATAATTTACATCCACTGTATAGATAATTTCACAACAGATGTTAAGAGAATCCAAAGGCTGCCGTTTTATTTTGTGGAAGAATTTTTTTTCTTCATAACCCTTTTATGCCATTTTTTCCAACGTTTGGGTCGCCTACTTTCCTTGTGTGAAACTGCTAGTACTATAACCTCAACCCTGTAATGCACAATCAATTTATAAACATAATTGTTTTTAGAACAACCTGGGCTATCAGGCTGCAAGGATAACACATGTATGTAAAATTGTTATATAACTATAAAGACAAAAGAAAAAAAACTGTAAAGTAATGTATTGAAATCACACAGAGAACAAGAGAACAGTAATGAACTGAACTGAAGTTGAAAAGTTTGAAAATTGATCTCCCAAGACTCGGCAATCAGGGGAAACAGAAATACACACTGCAACTAACACAAATAAAAATATTATTTAGATTTTTCCCCCTAGAAAAGTCCATAGGCTTTTATCCAAAAAGTTAGTTGTGCCATCTCAAAAACACCTCCTACTATACTATCCCAATGTGTGTAATGCTGTATATGCCTTGCATGTCACATTAATTGCATTAAATACACTTTTCAAGCTTTACTTAGTTTTGTCTGTAATTTTACCTTTATTTGGTAGTTGTAAGGTGGACATATTTGTGTTATTTTCATGTTTTTATGCTGTTATTTTTATATTTAATATTTAATAGGTTACAGTATTTAAGGTAATGATACAGCTATAAAGCACCGGAGGGACAAGCCAGACCAGGCTGATATCCTTCAGGTGAGTGTATGACTGTGATAAAAACAGATAAAAACCTGGAATTATTAATGTATTGCCTACCTCAAAGACAGTAACTACATTCAGAGCGTTATCTATGTGTAAATATGAATCTGTATCATTAGTATCTTCGTGTTAATTGTAATGTCATTTGTAACGCTAACAGTCTTCTATCCTTGACCGCTGATCCAATGGTCAGTTAATAGTTATTGAGCTTGGTAACGTATACAATAAAAAAGGTCCATATTGCCTATGACAGTATTGTGTATGATAAATAAATTATTGCACAATACTGACACGTATTTGGGGGTGTGCTTTCAGTTCGCCATCATCGAAACACAATGCAGTGACTAATTACTGCTATCAGCAGTGAAAAAAAGAATTTTACCGGGGGCTGTATAGTTAAAAGAAGTAGATCCCCCATTACATGGACAAATGAGAATCTATGCATTATTTATTACATTTACATTTTATATCGTTATTTTTGGCTTGTTCGTTCCACTTTTAGTATATGTAGCAGCGAACCAACAGTCAGGAAAGTGGCAGCATCTGCAACATTGCTGATAACAGCTGCCGTAAAACACCAAAGAAGAAGAAGATAGGTAGAAAGCCTCTGATTGGTCAACACACTCACCCAACTGCATTCTGGGAGTCAAGGCTAATAGTAAAACAATACTCTTTCATAAGAAAAGAGGAATAAAATATTGTTCTGGAATTATTGTGCAGTCTCCGAAAAGACACTGCAGTTCCAGACTGGATTACTGAACTGCCTCACCGTATTGGCATTATGCACAGCCATAACTAACATGTTACTGTTTTTACCTTCATCAAATCGCCTGAAAACAACACCAGACTGATACAGTATAACCATACAGACCTTTACAAATAGACTGCTCGCTTTATGTTCTTGGCTTATATATATATATATATATATATATATATATATATATATATATATATATATATATATATATATATATATATATATATATATATACACACACACACACACACACACACACACACACACACACACACACACACACACATACACGACATAGCGCTGCATAAATTAGCCAGCGGCTAGCGGACATTTAGCAAGCAGCTTAATCCGACAAAACACCACAATAAATTTCAGCCTGCATGCAAGTTTAAAAAAAAAAAAAAAAAAAAATTCAAATCCCAAAATTGAAAATCGAATACCTATCAATCGAACAAATATTTGAATATTTGGATCCAGCCCTAGACATTAGTGCTGCTCATGTAAAGCACTAAAGCGAGATGATAAAGAGTGTGTAGGTAGAATACAGAAAAAAAAGCAGAATACATTTCAAGTCCATAAGCCCTCTGAGTTACTTATAAAGACACCAAACCACCTAGGCTACATGACTATTAAGGCCAACAAACTGCAGTGGCAGGATGCTTACATCAGAGTGTGAAAATCAATTATTCATGCTTGGCATTCTAAACCTGCTTTGGGTACTGTTTTTGAATGTGATTACGCACAACATGGGGGGTGGTGGGCATGTTTTGATGTGAGGAGCTGTATGTCTGCTTATTCTTAGTGAGAGGTGAAGTTTATCATACACCTACTTCGCTGCCCTAAATGTCTATGAATGTGCTGACTTCTAAGAGAGCAGACACAGCTGTTAAAGCAGGTCATTTCAGAAAGCAAGAAAAAGTCTGTTTCTATAACTTCTCAGACACTGGAAAATTAGGTTTTACAGTCTACAATACCATGTCAGTTTATCTGAGTATGTAAGTCCAATTGTACAAAATAATTAAATGTGCTATTTTTATTAATATCATGAATTCCCACCAAAATTTTCAGTTTCTGCAAGTACAGTATTTCACTGCTGAGATGGAAAAGTGTTACATTTTCACCTCTCACCATCGACAAGGCGATCAATATTATATTGTTTTTCTACATCAGTGTACCATATTATTCAAACTGGAAACTTGTGAAACCTGTGAAACTATACTGGCCTAAATTCTGACTGCTTTTCTTCCTCTTTTTGTTTTCATGGTTGATTTAGCACTTGTAATCAGGAGGCACATGCACATATATAAACTCTTAGCAGGTGCTGGGTAATAATTATCTGACGATAATAAGATAACAAATGCATGCATGCAAATTCAACTCTACATACCCCTGTATACTGTGTATTGGACCTATTTTTAGCAATGTTGCAGTATTCTGAGATCTTAGCAATTCATTTGGTGATAAAACTGATGTCTAGCTTCCTAGGAAAATAAAACATTTTAAATGTACACGTGTACACACACACACACACACACACACACACACACACACACACACACACACACACACACACACACACACACACACACACACACACACACACACACACACACACACACACAGGTGTACCCTTATATCTATGTTGAAATGTTGTAACGTAGAATAAAAGAAGGATTGGGAACAAGACAGTCTATTCAAAAACATACAGCATCTTAATAAAATCCTTGCAAAAACAGGAAACATCTTTGTGAGCGAAAATAGACACTCAAACAAGAACTTATCTGCAATGAAATCACCAAGACATGTCACAGATCGTGATATCATAGAGATGATATTTACTAAATAAATAACTATATATTTATGTATACTCAATGTATACTCTAGTATACACTGAAGTGAAATTACCTGTTTGAGCTTGAGCTTTCTTTTTTTTGGTCTCGTTTTCCTCAATTGGGAAGAACACTCCTTCCCCGCTTAGTGCCACCATGCGTCCATCAGCCAGGGGGATTATGGGTAGATCCCTTAGGGTTTGCAGGATAGAGTCTGCCTCCCCGTAGCCATGCTCCAGAGCTCGGAAGTTGCAAACCAACAGCTTGGCCAGTTGACGCAGGTCGGCATCTGGAAGACAATGGGTTGGTGCCGAAAATGTACTGAGTTTTACGTTACAGAGAAATTCATCGTATTATAAATTACAAAATGAATAGGTGTGTGCCCAACTAATGCACACCCTTAGAAGCATACCAGTTAAGTTTAAACATGTTAAAATTATGACTTTTATGAATGACTTTAATGAATAATTTATCAGTAAAAAACAAGAGGGGGTTGAGCTACGGTACTAAATGTTATACCAATAAGGTCAATAATGAAGCAAATTACAGCAGTGCATTAATTAGCAAATATTTGATGGTGGCCATACTGCATGCTACTGTTCACATATCACAAGGCTGTAATAGCATGGCTTTAATAAGTGATGGCTTGCAGCAAATGCTTCAAGTATCTGGTGCTATCATAGATATATAGGAATGCAAAGTTTCTATCATTAATTGTCTTACAGGAAAATGCCCAAAATATCTATTACACACATTGCATTCTGTCAGCAGTTATAATCCATTGTGTTCTGCCATTATTTGAAGTGACATGGATTGACTTTCCATCAAATTTCTCTCCCTCGCTATCCTTTTCCTTCTTCCTCCCTTCAACACACCTGAATGGATGCCTTCCATCAGCTCCCTGGCCATGGCTGTGGTTACTGTGGTAACATCGGATCCCCGCAGGTATTTAACTCCTAGGTGAGTGAGCAGGGAGGAGGGTGGTGCAGGGCTCAAACCCGGATGGAGATAGGACAGCGACAGATGCTTTTCTAGCTCGTCTCCGCCAATCACGTCACGGATCACGGCGTCGTGACAGACGGCCACTTGGGAAGGCAGCTTGTACACAACCTTACCATCTGGGAGAGAAAGCATAGAGAGAGGAACATTCACAGGGTTAGATACAATGCTTTTCATTGCTAGTATACCAAAACTAAACTCTCAGCATTGGTATACTAGAAATATTTTTGTTTTGTTTATGCTGTTTTTGTGAGATTTTAAAATTTCACAACCTGCATGTGTGAGTAATACCTGAGCTGAGTGTAGGCAGGAATGCCTTGCCCTTGAGCATCTGAATAATCTTCCCAGCAACAGGCTTGAAGAAGTCCAACACCTCGTCAGGCAGGGGGATAAACTGCAGGAACTGGGAGAGGCCCTTCAGCCCCTTAAACTCTGGGTGATCCTGGAATAAGCAGAAAGCAGAACACTGGTTTTAACAAAGACAATAGCCAAGGGCTGAGTGATATTAGTTGTTATTACTGTATTATGTTTTGTCCCCACTGCCAAACACCAGCAACCCTATAGCACATACTCACTGGCTTCAAGACCAGCCTTACCCAAGGACGCTACACCTGAAGGAACAACTAGGTCCTTCAGCAACTGGCACTTGTGCTTGAAGAAAAGGAGAACTATACCCTCTTTCCCCCGACCCCTGGCTTCTCAAACACCATGGCCTCTGTGCCAGGAGGAAAGGTGCCCAACAGGTCACCATTGAGCCTTCTGGAGGTATCGTGGGCCTATCAACAAAACTAATGGCCGCTATTGAAGCAATTACGCTCCTAACCTCACTTAAGAAATGATAGCCGATTACAATACGGGAATATAAAACCAAGTCCTATAAGCTCAACTGACTGATCTGCTGGATAAAACCAGTGACTGCTGTGAAAGTGCAGCTTTCAGGAAGACACAATCAAAGGCCTTGTTAACATAGACAAGACCCTACTTCAAGGGATGTTAGAACTTTGGTGCCTGCAGTTTGGATCGCTCCCCCATCTGATGGGGCCTCTGACGATCTATGAGGTTCCATACACCAAAGTTGAGAAGCTGGACAGAACAGACATCAAGAAATGGCTTGGACTCCCACGCTGCCCTCAGCAATATCGGCTTGTATGGGAACGGGGCTCTCGAACTGCCTATCACTAGCCTTACTGAGTAATACAAATGCTACAAGGTAAGGCTCGAAATGACCCTGACCTGGGACCCAGGTGTCACCATTAAGCCCTCGTGAGGTGTCGCAGCCCTATCAACGAAACAGCAAGAAAGGAGTAGCCATTGGAATTATTATTTGAACAAAAGCAGTAGCACATTATGCTGAACTTACCATAAGACCTATAAGATACTCTTCTTCAATGTCCTCTTGCCTTGTCCTAGTTGAATGCTTTATACAACTGGTTCTTCTCTTTAGTTTGCTGCATTCTACTATATTCTATTTCTATTTTATTTTATTGTAAATGATTGTTTGTGAATGATAAATGATCAGGTTTCCTGTCAGTAACATCTCATCATGATCTCATTTGATCTTTTAGTACACTTTCTTAGTAAATTACTAGATATGTAGTAAATACTGTAGATACAGTATGGTCTTACAGTGAAGACATCCATGGCCTGGAGGAAGAGTTGTGGTATCTCAGATCGAAGCGACTGGTTCCATGAGCTGTCTCTGTCAACATCTTCACGAGAGGAAGGGATGTCAAAGTCACCTGAGAAAGAGTATCAAGTGAGAGTCAAATTTCTTCTTCATCAAACGAACTGTGTCTCCATTAATGGATAGCTTTATAATTAAAAACTCTATTCTCACCTTGGATGATGAAACGGAAGCCAAAACTGCGAAGGGGCAGGTAAGCAAAGACAGGCTGTTTCTGTGGCTGGCATACAATGTCACTTTCTGTAATGTTGCTGTCAAGTTGGAAAGCCAGGGCAAGCTCAGTGGACTCCACATCCTCTTTGATCTGAAGCAAAAACAGATCAATGTCAAAATAGATGCGACAGCTTACAAACAATATTACAGAAATGGATATTTGGGCCTGTTAAATGGTTGTTGGTAAACTAGAGCACAGAATGTCTCAACATATTTTCTCACTCAGCTTCATTTCTTCTTTTACATAACCTGACAGCTGGTAACTGGTAGCTGCTTATGGGAAATGGAAAGGTAACGTTGAAGAAGAGGGGCAGGGATTATAGCGTTTTTTCAGACTGACAGATCAAGCCTGCCAAAAAAGTGAGTTTTCACAACATCTGGCAAGACGCAGAAAGGGAAAGACTTTTACGGAGCAGAACGAGGAACAGTTATATAGTGCCATCACAGGAGCACGTCAGAAAAATGCAAAGCTACATTCATTTTTATTCATTTCCCAGGAAGGATGGAATTTAGGAACAGATGTCGATTTCTTGTTCTGAGATCTAGATATGATACCCGTGCCTGAAAAGAAAGCAACAGAATGAGATTTGAGATGAGATGTGTCTCTGCATTACCTTCTTGGGCTGCACCATAGTTTTGACCACTAGCCAGCGCTCAATGCCCTCTGTGTGCTCCACCTCTAACACATTGTGACTCAGATCTTTCCGAGTCATTGTCACAAGACGCTTCTCACTCTGCAGGGAAACAGACGCGGATGTATAAAAAACAGATGATTCTTTATGGCTTGTTTTAGGATTGAAACAATGATGTAAACTATGTTTGTTTGCAAAAATACATGTGAGCAAAGGTCTTAATGCAAAAGCTACCTGATTGTAGATCGAGATGGAGCGCAGGCGGTGCAGGAAGAGCAGCAGGGATGGGTGCACGTCCTGAAACAGGTTTCTGGTCTGATGGCTCTCGGAGCGTAGAGGAAGGTAGATCTTAGTGGTCCAGCTGATAAGAAAAAATATATACAGCGATGTAGTTAGAAAACTAGTAGTATCGCTTTGCCAGATCCGCCTCCACATGCTGGGGATCTGGCATTATGTCACATAAGTCACTAAGCTCTGCACGGAGCTGCTGCAAAATAGCCTCGGGAAGGAACTTGCTTTGGTGGAACGTGTATGTTTAAAAGTTGTTTTAGTTGTGCGAGAGGAAACTTAGATTGGAAAGATAGTCTAGCTAGCGGTCTCAATTTACCATGCAGAGATATGAGGAGCAGTCAACTGTAGTCCTCATGAATCTACCAGAGACAATATTTCAAACAAATGCCATATACCATCTGCTAAATATTGCAAAATCTGTTTTTTCAGTTGCAAAACCAATTTTGCTTGGATATGAAAGACATTCTACAAATGTACAAGTGGCCATGCCAGTTTTTCTCTCACCAAAATGTGGCCTGACTTTGGAGTGTTTTTTAACCCCCTTCCCGAAAGGTAGCATGGAATAGTTGGCACCAATGGATTCTTTAGTTCATGTAGTTTCATATGATACAGACAGACATTGATTCTATGATCGGATTTTATGAATCGCTATTGGATCATTCAAATGAAAATCTATTTGAATCGGAATTTTTTTTTTTTTTTCTTAAACCCAGCCCTAGGAGATGCAGCGTGTGAAGCTGGCATATTTTCACATCCTACACCTTATCTATCTATAAATTGCAGGAACATCTGTCTGTCCGTCTGTCTGTGTGTGTGTTACGTGCATATCTCTCGAACCGTTAGTCCGATGGATTTCAAACTTGACAGGTGTCTTGCTTCGGGCACGGGTAAGTGCAGTGCCAAGTTTGACGTTGTTTGGATTAGAAATGCAAAATATATTATTAAATATATATCGATAAAAGAAACACACATTGGCTTTTTCCCTAGCCGCTGTCCACTCCCCCTCTCGCACTGCACACTGACTGAGCACAGCGCAGGACCAGAGACAGAGAGGGTCGAAGAAAGCAGTGGAGCTTTGGCAGCTAAAATGTGAAATATACCTCATCACCACTGTTGTGTGGAATAAGGTTGGCGAAAAGAGTAAGAGTGAAAAATGACCGCAAACTTGCGACTAGTTAAAGGTCCAATATGTAATACATTTACTGTAATAAATCCAAAAATGACCCCAATGCATCATCAGATATTACGGAAACATGCTAAGTTGAAATACTACCTTTTCTGACAACAATGCTAATGCCAGTATTTTCTCCTTTTGAAATTTCCGTTCCGTGACGGAATTTCTGTTTGTGTTTTGGCCTGTTTGTTGTTATCAACTGCCCAGTTTGTCAGCCAGGCCGGGTTGCCAGATATACCTGTAAAAACGTAAACCCAGCGCGCCACAGCTGTGAGGTTAGTACAGCCATGAAAACAGCAAACAAACGAACAGGATCAACGGAGATTGATTTTACCCGACAAAAAAAACGGCATATTGCTAATAGTTGCATGACCAGAGACGTAACAAACCCGTCTGGGTAAATACTGGAGATGTATTTGAAAGCTGGAGACAGCTTAGAGCCCAAAAGGACGCAGAGTTGGCTAATTTCCTCCTGAACAGGTAAGCATTAGCTTCAGGCTAATTTATCACAGCTATTAGGGACGGGCATTTTATGTCATTTCAACATTTGTGTAGCTACTCACATTGAATTATATAGCTAGAGTACCCGAGTTGGTTACTCGCAAAAACAATTGAGACACAGCCAGTGAAGTGATCCTGACTGGTCCTGGCTAACGCCGCCATGCTAACCCTGCTAACTGCTAACGTTACCAGGACCAGGCAACGTGTAAGTGGCTGTAGCCGACAACGGTGAGTTATTTGAAGCCAAGAGAGGGGGCTGTAAATCGGCAAGAGAGGACCTTGAGTTTGCAGTGTGTTTAGCGATTGTTGCCGTAATTCTAAGCCAATAAAGTGTGTTCAGTCGGGTGGAAAAGGACGGCAAGATAGTGGTATTTTTAGCAGTTCCTATCGTAATTCTAAGCCGAGGAAGTGTGTCTGTCTGGAGTGTGGAGAGGATGGCGAGGTTGTGGAATTTTTAGCAGTTCCTACGGTAATTCTAAGCCGAAAAAGTGTGTTCAGTCGGGTGGAAAAGGACGGCAAGATAGTGGTATTTTTAGCAGTTCCTATCGTAATTCTAAGCCGAGGAAGTGTGTCTGTCTGGAGTGTGGAGAGGATGGCGAGGTTGTGGAATTTTTAGCAGTTCCTACGGTAATTCTAAGCCGAAAAAGTGTGTCTGTCAGTTGGGTACAGAGCTCCAAGTGAGCACGGGCTTTTATGACTGTCAATATAGCCAGCATCTACCGTTAGCTACTCCGCTGTGCTGTGGAGTAATGTCTGGCTATAGGAGACAAGCGTCTAGCAACATTGTTGTGGATGCTCCGGTATCAGCCTGGCAACCAACGTGAACTTCGAGTCTGGGGAGGAAGGGGCGGGGGAGACGACTCTCTCCAGTATTTTGAATTTGTAATGCAGTAACTATTTTAAACACGTCAGTATTACATATTGCACCTTTAACTTTCTGAAGCAGGCACAATCGCTTGTTTGCTAAGAGATTGTGAATGTGTGATTGTGTAAATGTGTTCACGAGATAGATACCAACCTTTAGTGAACTTGTGAATTGCGCCAGCCGTCTTCTCTCCTTTATGGAGACAGACGCTGTGTGCGCGGTGGGCTCGATGGTGTTTTAAGCCTCCAATGTTGCCTTTACAGGCAGCTAACCCTCACCTTAACACTACCATAACTTCTTTGACATAACCATTGCCGCGCTGCCTGGAAGGCGACGTTGGGGGCTAAAAACACTGCACGGTGGGTGCAGCTGTGTGTGTGTGTGTGTGTGTGTGTGTGTGTGTGTGTGTGTGTGAGCGAGACACAAGTGACAAAGAGACGGAGGAGAGCAGGGAAAGGAAATGCAGAAGAACGTGTTTTAAATAGCGTTTAAAAAAAAATAATTATTAATAACGAAACGCAATGTGCGGCGGCCAGTGTTGATAGTGAGGCGCACCGTCACACATTAGTCTATGTGTGGGAAACACTGGAAAGGGGAGAGAGAGGGGGAAGACATGCAGGAAATCGTCACAGGTTGGATTCGAACCCTGGACCAGTGCGTCAAGGCATAAACCTCTAATTATATGTGCGCCTGCTCTACCAACTGAACCAACCCGGCCACATTACTCCACATTTTCATTGTGATATTTTGTGATTACATTCTGAATCTGCAACATTCTCTGTCAGGTAAATCACTAAGTTAGTAGTAGGGTATACAGTGGAGTTGCATATGAAGTGGTTTGGGGTCTTCTTCTACAAGCAGCAATACCGCAGGCCAATCAATCGGCCTGTTCCAAACAGGCACATTTTAACGGGCACTGCACTAGTACAGGCATAAATATTAAAATTATGGCTGAAATCCATTTAGCTGCTTCAGTTATTGTGCATACTGGCTCACTGTCACAATGCCATGGCTTACTGGGACACTTAAAAAGAACAGACCCATCGAAAAAGTTATGTTTATCAATCATCCAACCTGTGCTGATTCATGTCCTTCAGCTGTGAGTCTAGAAGCTTCTCATCTTCAGTCCAGTGGGGGAGGATGTATCCCATGGGGCCACAGGTCTTGTCGAAGCGCAAGTGGAAGCCATTGGAGTGAATCTCAGGATGGTCTGTGACTTTGAACACTGATTTGAAGCCGATGCCCTTTTGACCTATGAGAAGTAGAACAATCGGGATCATAAACAGACCATGTTTAGACAAGGTCACATTTTCTAACTTCATACATTCAGTATATCCTCTGGTGACAAAGGCTTGGACGCTTCAAACAATGAGCCTTGGCTTTCTGAGCTCCTTCAAGCCATCATGTAAATACTTACCTATGTATCCATATTTGTGTTTGCCCTTGGTGCTGCGACCCACATCACAGATGGCCCTGATGTTCGTCTCCTGGAAGCCGATCTCATTGTTGAGAACGGAGATGCTGTCTCTCTCTACCACAAAGGCCAGCGCTGGAATGACACCAACTTCTGATGGGTAACTGTTGTCATCAGCATTCTGAAAAATGGAAACAAAAAGGTTATAATAAGTCATTTTTAGACATACTGTATTTCAAATTAAACTAAGACATGAAACTCTGGATAGCCATCTTCAGAGTCATTAAAAATCTCAAGTGGCTTTTTACTTTTACAATATATTAATCACACGTGATCAAAAGACTTAACATATGTGATTCTTTAATCAGTAGTAAGTATAATATATTTCTTCAGTTCTTTTTAGCTCTTTTGCTTGCTAGACAATTTTTTAACTTGGGAGTGGCACAATATTCACAAATTTGACTTACAATAAATGAACAAAAATAAACAAGATCAAGCATCATCTTTCAGGGTGTAAATATTAGGAATCCACCTGAATGAGTTCCAGGACAAAGTGTGTGTCTTTGCTGTAGAGTTCGGTGGAGAGGCGGTCTAAACTGCGGCCCAGCCTGTCCTGTTGGACCTGCATCAGCTTCTGGCCTTCAGTGGTCAATTCCACACCAATACCAAACTCATTCTTCCTGTCAGAGAAAAAGAAGATACAGAAGAACAAAGTATAGATCAGCTATACATTTAGGGAGCCCTATTTGGCAAAACAAAATCATGATACTTTGGTGGACATTGAGTAGGAAATTGTAAAGGAGACAATATGAGAACAAACCTAATGTCCTCAATGATGGCTTTTTGGAGGCCTAATGTGGTCGTTGATTGGCAGCTGGCAGCATCCATTTCATCAGAATCAGACATTTCTGACCGTTCCTCGTCCGGGCTCCCTTCAGCTTCACTGCTGACGTCTGATGTCTCTCCATTAGGCATTGAGGCCAACTCATACAGCTCCTCTTCATCCTCTACATCCTCAACCACTACGTCTTTCTCGCCATTGACTAGAAGTAAAAATAAATTGCAATCAAATGATAGAAAGGGAAACTGGTAAGAGTCCTTATACATTATGAAATGAAAATGTACATTGCTGTGGTGGAGTACTACTTTCAATCACCTTGTTGTAGGTTCTGGATGAGATGGGAGGAGGCAAAGCTGTTGTCCATTGTACTATCCTCAAGATAATCATCTTCATTGATATTTAGAGCTGACAGACTGATGGTCTCAGAATCTTTCAAATTAGGCTGAAGACAAGAAAAAAAGAAAAGGAAATTAGAAGCCAAGCCAATGCCAATCATCATCTGTTTGCTTTGTTTTACATTAAACATACAGTGTGCATAAGATTCAGGGGTAAGCTGATTTAACTATTCAATCACTGATGACTAAAGATGAATAACTAAGGACAGGTATGCATAGTACTTTTATAATCAATTAGGGTTGAGTTTGATAGCATTGTATCCAAACTGAATATAGTATAGAATCTGATTTCAGTGTTAAAACTTCAAATCTGAATCCAACTTGAAAATGACATAAAATAGAACTGAAATCATCACGAAAGACATTTTCTCTGTCATTATGAACATTTATTTTACTAAAGTAGCATAAGATATGAAATGTTGATTAAGTATCTGGCACATGGAAATAACAGTAGCATATTGACTTTGGCAAACGTTTTTTTTTTTTTTTTTACTTTTTCACAAGTAACTTTCTCCAAATACTCCAGAGAAAGGTCCCGATTCAGAACTATCAAACTGATATTCTTAGACTATTGGTATGGCATGAACAAAAGTTTGACTGGGAGAATACAACTACTAGATCGTTTTTACTAGAGAAGGCCTATCACTCGGTTTGTATTGCGGGAACCACAAAACGTTCCGCTCGCGGTTGTACAATGATGTAACAAAGTGAATGTTCTTCCCTCACAAATGATATTTGGCTGAGTACAGACACCGGCTGCAGAGATTCATTTTGGCAAGTGGTCAAATTCCACGTGGAATTAACGAAAATTGGTGACAGCTGATAGGATCGGGTCATGGTGACGCTTGACGTTTTAACCAGTGAAAGCAACGGTTAGTGCAGTAGTAGTATTACACTAACCAGAGATCACTTGCCAGTTACACTGGGGCCAATTCTTTCTCTGTTTATTTCATTGATGCTGCTGCTGAGAATGTAAAAAAAGATAACTTCCTGTAGATCACATTATTGTTTTCCCCCAAGAAAGATGTATTGTAATCAACACTGAATAAGTTTAGAGCAATATATGTACAAGGTCCAAGCACAATGAATGTACCGGTGTTGATATTTGTCAGTTTCAAACAGGATTCATCCAATCGAGTACTGTTTTGTATTTTGAATACTGACTTGTATTCTGACCTTGGCCTGTTCCACAGGTGCTGTTTGTGTGTTGCAGCTTTGGATCTGTTGTGGGTTCAGTTTTTTCTGGTAGTCTTTGATCCAGTCTGTGATGCCCAGGAGGATGCCAAGCCGATGCAGACAGTTCATGTGCCTCAGGTCAGACTGAGCTACAGTGATCAGGACCTGTTTAGACTTGGCCTGGCCCAAGACCAGAGAGAAAGGCTCCAAAAACACCTGGAAGTCACATTCACACACAAGAACATACACATAATTTCTTAGAGTTCTTAGAGTTACAACCGGAATGCACTTCCTTCAACCTAGGTTCGGTAATTATGTAAAAAAAACATGATTGTGATGAAGGATTACAATGATAGCTTTAATCCTGTGTCAGATGTAAAGGCAAGCCAAGGCAAGGCAAGTTTATTTATAGCACATTTCAGCAACAATTCAAGGAGGGCAAGGCAATTCAAAGTGCTTTACATAAAACATTAAAAACAATTAATAAAATAAAAGCTGATGTATCTATCTGACCTGACTGGCTTGCTGGAAAATTATATGGCATGACAACTGTAAGACTGATGAACAACCACATCCTTAGCAATTTGGTTGAGCAGATTAAATTCACAGGCTAAAGCCCTCTTTTGGACAAGGACACATTCAAATGTTGTGCAACCTTTCACTAATGTACAGAGGAAATCGTACCCGCTCACCAAAGTTACATAGTGCGAGAACAGTGTTCCGGACGTGGAGAGGGAATGACAGAAGCACCATTCTCCCTATTACAAGTCAGTGTTACATCAAAATGACAGTCAAGCTGTTATTTAAAGGTCCAATATGTAATATATTTACTATAATAAATCCAAAAATGACCCCAATGCGTCATCAGATATTACGGAAACATGCTAAGTTGAAATACTACCTTTTCTGACAACAATGCTAATGCCAGTATTTTCTCCTTTTGAAATTTCCGTTCCGTGACGGAATTTCTGTTTGTGTTTTGGCCTGTTTGTTGTTATCAACTGCCCAGTTTGTCAGCCAGGCCGGGTTGCCAGATATACCTGTAAAAACGTAAACCCAGCGCGCCACAGCTGTGAGGTTAGTACAGCCATGAAAACAGCAAACAAACGAACAGGATCAACGGAGATTGATTTTACCCGACAAAAAAAACGGCATATTGCTAATAGTTGCATGACCAGAGACGTAACAAACCCGTCTGGGTAAATACTGGAGATGTATTTGAAAGCTGGAGACAGCTTAGAGCCCAAAAGGACGCAGAGTTGGCTAATTTCCTCCTGAACAGGTAAGCATTAGCTTCAGGCTAATTTATCACAGCTACAAGGGACGGGCATTTTATGTCATTTCAACATACGTGTACTCACATTGAATTATATAGCTAGAGTACCCGAGTTGGTTACTCGCAAAAACAATTGAGACACAGCCAGTAAAGTGATCCCGACTGGTCCTGGCTAACGCCGCCATGCTAACCCTGCTAATTGCTAATGCTACCGGAGGACCAGGCAAGCGGGCCACGGCAGTTTACAACGTGTAGCCTGTTCAGCGGTCGTAGCTGATAACGGTGAGTTATTTGAAGCCAAGAGAGGGAGGCTGTAAATCAGGAAGAGAGGCCCATGAGTTTGCAGTTGTTTAGCGATTGTTTCCTGTAATCCTAAGCCAATAAAATGTGTTCAGTCGGGTGGAGAGGACGGCAAGGTAGTAGTATCTTTAGCGGTTCCTACCGTAGCTAATTCTAAGCCGAGGAAGTGTGGCTGTCCGTCGGGTGGAGAGGACGGCGAGATTGTTGTGTTTTTAGCGGTTTCTACCGTAATTCTAAGTCAAAAAAGTGTGTCTGTCAAATGGTTACAGAGCTCTGCGTGAGCACGGCTTCTATGACTGTCAATATAGCCAGCATCTAACGTTAGCTACTTCGCTTTGCTTTGGAGTCTGGCTATGTGAGACAAGCGTCTAGCAACATTGTTGTGGATTCTCCTTCAGCGTGCCTTGGAGAAGGGTCTGGCAAAGCGAGACTATGGATGCTGCGGTCTCAGCCTGGCAACCTCCGTGAACTTCGAGTCTGGGGAGGAGGGGGCGGGGGAGACGACTCTCTCCAGTATTTTGAATTTGTACTGCAGTAACTATTTTAAACACTTGCTGTCAGTATTACATATTGCACCTTTAAGGTTAAAAAAAGTTATGCAATGTTGCTTAAAGGAGCCATGGGATAATTCTAACAACATCCATGTGGACTGTTTTCTCCCACTATCTTTACTCTAAAATCCAAAACACACTTCACCATAACCCCTTTCTTCAGAAATAAAATAAGGTATATGATTTGATCCAACAATTTACTGTGACTGACCTGCTGCAAAAGAGCCTGGCAGATTCTAGTGGGGATTCGCGTCAAACATGCCAAGAGGAATTTGGCCACTCTGCTGTAACATGACACATCCTCTTCAGACTGGGACAAATCTAAGGAACACAAACCTTATTTTAGTAATGATGACACAATCATGCCGCATTTTAAATATAATGGCTTATGCTAGCTGTAAATATTTCCTTTCTAAGAAGCAAATTAGAAAGGCATTAAAAGGAATTTAAAAGCAAGGAATTAAAAGTAAACTTAAATCAGCCCTGATGCATCACTACCTTCTTTGCCCACAGCTGCTGCCAGGGAGCTCTGCATGTGATTGGCCAGGAGGGCTGTGGGAGCATTGATGATCCCATCAGCTACTACCATGGACACAAGGTGGCCAACTGTGCTGACGGAGTCGAGGGCCATCGCTGCACTGGAGAAATGCTTGTCTCCTGTGTGTGTGGTGATCCTGAGGAGCAAACCTGGTGTCACCTCCAATGCTGCCAGGCCTGTATTAGCTGTGTTGCAAGTATAAAAAATAGAAAAAATCCTCAAAAAGATTTTTAAATGTTCATTAACTACAATTTTCTTTCTTTAATTTGGCATGTTTGAGGAACATTGAGCCATTAAAATTTCACTGCACAGGAAGAGTAGTTTTTTTTCAATAAATTATCTAGTTATACACAAACACCTACCTGCATTTCTTTCAATGAAATCTTTGAGGGAGCCATACAGGGGTTTGAAGATCAGCTCCCATTGGCTCCACTCACTTAAATCTTCTAGCAGAGGGCAGGAGAGCAAGCTGGCCAGAGCATGGGCCTTGGACATCTCACCTAGGCGTCCCACTGATCCACACCCACCTTCAACACTGTTCATGGGAGGGATATGGGAGACAAAACAGGACAAAACTTTGTTGTTCAGTTACTAGAACTATATCTTGAAAACCAACTGTCACATAATGCTCAAAACCACATCACATTTCAAGTTCATTAATAACTCTTGTTATTAATTTCTTCCCAATTTCAGATCACATTCTTGCTGGACCATACATGGTCTTGCCATGTACTGGGCTGGGTCTCCACCTAGCCTTGTTGATTCAACAGTTGGAGCCATTAAAGGAGCATTCTACCAATTTCTCACATACCAAGTTTATTCATAATAAGTATTGTACAGCCTGTGAAAGCAGTTGCAACATGTCTTCTGTGGCTCTAGAGGGACCTTATCAAAGTTTGAAAAAATAACCCTGATGATGTCCTAGTGATGTCATCAGGGTTATCTTAGCTTGTAACAGAAAGCCTGTCTGTCTGATAATACACTGCTAACCTTGAATTGCTGTGTTTGGCAAACAGGGCTGACTCGTAGTAGACCTGGCTCTGTCCTCCTCCATTCAGCCCTCTCTGGCGTTGGACCAGGCCAGCCAGCATTTGCAGAGTGCCGTAGCCCAGGTCACGACTGTCCCGGATCCGGTAGTGGGATCTCAGTGCTGACTCAATGTGAGAGAGCTGAGAAAAGAAGGGTGAATGTTTATGTTAATCGCACCTTCTAGAACATTTATATTACAGGTAGATTATATACAGCCATTCCCCATCCGAGGAGGTCAAAACTTTGTTTGCCTGTAAACCGGGTTGATGATCTGGGTTTTGTAGGGAAGACTTTGGGCGGTATATACTCCCTTAGATCTCAGCTGCTGTGCTGTGTTGTCTGACTGAAATCCCTCTATTACTTTTTGCAGTTAAAGGGGTGATAGAATGATTATATAGGGTATTTCACACTGTTCCTTAAGGTCTCCTAATAGGGTATGTAACATTGGTTGGGATGAAAATTGCCCGAATGCTATTTTATGGGCCCTTAACTACCCTGTGAATATGGCCCTATTCGTAACAAGAGCTTTTCTTCCAAATATGGTATGCTCAAGAATATTTAGATGAGCTGCGCGCTGATTGGTTTGAGTGAACCACTTACAAACACATTGGAGACAAGACAGCAGGTCTCATATTTCAGACACTGCAAAGCTATACATTGTTTGTCTACTATTTCGTTATTAAATTCACTTCTGAGACTTTTTATGTGAGAAATCAACTATATAAAGCTCAAATATGGGCCGTTTTATGAAAATTGATGGCTAATTGCAAATTTGGTAAGACGTGTCGGACTTTAGGACCTCCACACAGTCTGACGAGAAAGCGGTAACCTCTATACCCAGTGAAAGTCACCCTGTCTCAGTTACTGGACTACTGCCACCTGCCGGCATAACTAGAGTATATTTACAGTTTGAATTTCATTACGCCACTTATATTACAGCTACCCCAAGGTCTTACAAAGCTAACAATTGTGTCCGATTTCAATTTAATGCATTTTTGTGAACATGAGGGGTTTCGTTAGCTGCTAGCTAGTCCCATCATTCCTATGTGTACAGATCGCGGCTAGTTAGCTACACTTTCGGCATAACTAGAGTATATTTACAGTTTGAATTTCGTCACGCCACTTATATAACAGCTACCCCAAGGTCTTATAAAGCTAACAATTGTGTCCGATTTCAATTTAATGCATTTTTGTGAATTTCAGAGGTCTAGGAGGAGGCTAGCTAGCTCTCACTGATAGAGCTCCATCCAGCCGTGGGCTCTATCAATGAGACTCGCGGACAAGAGGCATTTATTTCCCTGATCGTTTGTTTAAATAACTCAACACACATATCCATTATAAAATTAACTGGAACGTGTGGTAAGAGATTGCTGGCGTAACAAGCTCGCTGACTGCGCTCTCACTCACACACACCGGCCATTTAGCAGGAAGAGGGAGCTGCAGGCCATGGAGCTCTGTCAGGGCAGCGGCGTTTGGTAGTCCACTAACCCAGAAACGGTGACTTTGCGCGGGTATCGAGCACCGCAGGCTGCCGGCCGTGATGGAGCTCCAGTTAGCTCACAGCGGGACGAGGTCTGTGAAGGAAGACAGGCCGGGCGACAAGGCAGTAACCCAGGCAGCACCGGCCGCTGAATTCCGACACACAGTCGGACAAAATTTGCAATTAGCCATCAATTTTCGTAAAATGGCCCATATTTGACCTCTACATAGTTGATTTCTCGCATAAAAAAGTCTCAGAAGTGAATTTAGTGGTAAAATAGCAGATGAACAACGTATACAATTTGTGAGCTCTGCTCGACCTATTCAGAAGATTACCTGATAATTGCCTGTGTAAATGTTGGGGCGTGACAAAGATAGAGACTAGATCCAAATGAGGAGGAGCCACCGAGTTGACGTCAACTCGGTGGTTCGTTGAGATTTGCCCGTTTTCAGAGGCAGTTTCAAATTGTGAGATGTGCAGAGGATAGAGGTGTCAATGGGATTTTGAGGTTCTATGTATGTCCTATTTACCCACCAAACTGTCGTTATTCAACTATGACAAGGTAAAATTGGTTTTGCATTCTATCACCCCTTTAATTGTTAATCATCTATTAGTCTACATCTATTCGTCCTTAGATGACAAAGAAATCATAACAAATGCTATGTCAATAGAAAACCATGGATATAAACCGTCTATAATGTAAACACAGACTTATCATGACGTGTGGGATCAAGGGAGTTGTTGTCTTCATTGTTAACCACCATTGCCGATTAAATGTATCTATTCAAGGAAAAGTTAATCTATTAAAAATTTATATTCACTTTAAGTTTAGCACGTTTAATAATGTAATGACATTCTAAAGAAATAGTTGCAGTGTTTTCTATTTAATTACTTAGATTCTATTTGTGGTGATGGCTAACCTGTTAGCAAGCAAGTAAGCTAACATTAACCAGCAACTAAAACCACATTATCAGAATACATTTCAGATGTCAGTGTCCCTTCTCGAATGTTTTCAGCACTTGTGGGAAATTGGTTTGTAGCAACATTACTACCGGTCGCTGGAAGACTTACTTAGCCGGTGGGGCCGGGTAGCATCTCTGGGGCGGACTGCAGACGTCTGGATGGCCACTGTGGCGGCTCTATTTTGGCCAGACCCAGCCGCCTGGATCTGATATGTTCCCCGAACTTTCTGTTATTGCTGTTACTGTCGTTAGCACCCAGCGCTGGGGTTTGTACTGGCTGGGTTCAGGTTGCTATAGTTGGACTGGGAGCTAACTGTGGATGTGTCCACAGGGATTTTGTTCGCTCTTATCCCGACTTAAGTCTCTTAGCGGCAGACAGATCGAAGTGCACTAGCTGGCTAATTTAGCATTAGATTAGACGACTACCCATACAGCTAACGTTACTTGGCAAAATGTAATCGTATAGACCCTTTGCACGTGACGTCACGCTCCACTCACGCGAGTTATGAACGCCATGACAGACGGCGGAAGAGCTATGCTGTAGACGGACGGCAAGCTAAACTTGTATGTTTTCGTTCATGTTTGTGTTCTCACATTCACAATCTGCAGAGTAATCATCACCAACACAAGCATGCAGAGTAATCCTCACCAACACAAGCATGTGTATGTATTGCCTTTCTGTTTAAAATGAGTGATAAATAAAATTATCCTCAACCAGCTAGCTAGCTGCCGTGCTAACCAGCTGTTCCTGCTAACAGGTCCAACCCGATGATGACCCACATAACTAACATCGGTTATTCACTGACCTAGCTACATATCCAAAAATGAAAGCCGTTCCCTTGATCATTTAACTTAACACATATACAAAAAATATCGGTTAAATTAAAGATGACATGGCACGGAAACTAGCTTCAATAAGGCCAAAAAAAACGAGTTAATTGCGGGTCTGCGGAGCTCCTACGCCGGCTTGCTGACGAGCTAGCTGCAGCTAGCTTTGGACTGCTCGCTAGCTGCTGCCCATCGTGTCGTAATATCCACCGGTCAAATCTTAACATAGGCTACAGCGAATATAATCACAGATAAGAAGATGGCTAGATGTTACAATTATGTGTGGTTACTACTGATCATAGACAGATTTATGATCAGACGTTACTGCATGGATTAACGTGTGATAGATAATTAATGACTGCACTTCTCAGAGTTGGGATGTGTTCAGGCATCCATTAGATAGTTGCATTGGCACACCCAGTGAGCAACGGTATATGGGTAGCCACGACCGACCATGTCCTCTAAAAATATGGGCTCCGTGTTATATAAATCTTTACTTAAGTAAAGAATAGATGTTAATACAAAATAAAACCTCCCCCTGCCGTAGCGTTGCATCGCGTACCTGTAACCCAGCCAGCTACAAAGAACTGGTAAGTATCCAGACTTTTAAAAGCTTTGAGATCAGCACCAGTATATGGGAATACCCTGTTTACCACATAGTGGTACAGATCGTGTGGACTGAAGTCGGGCAGACTCGGTGATTTAATGAGGTCCGTGAAAACAGAGGGAGAAAGAATTAAGGGTCGGTATCCAATCCTGCTATCTCCCAACTTCTCCAAATACTGCTCTTTGTGAGCACCTACCAGATGCCCTACATCGACCGATAACGGCACGACAACTTGTTGTTCAATAGAAGAAGCCATAAAGCCATAAATACTATTTAGTGTTATGTATTTCAAACTGATTGAAACTATGAAACTTTCCGCTCGTCTACTACTGCTTAGCCTGTGCTTCTGCCGTCTGTCATGGCGTCGTCACGTGGTCGTGGTCACGTGTTTGCAAAGGGTCTATATTAACCGTGCTCAAAACAATAATACTAAAAATAAAGTTACGAGCGTGTAGAACGTTATTGTAACCTTATAACGTTACGGTAAGATTTAATCACCAAGCATTAACATGAGCCACTTGTCAAGGTAGCACATTGTAGTTGGCTGGATCATATTGAAATACCATTTTAATAAATTAGGCCTCCACAGTATTATCATGTTGCAAAGTGGCATGTAATTAATGAAAAAAGGATGCTGTGTGGCAGGAAAAAAAATGTTGTAATGCTTATATATATATATATATATATATATATATATATAAGTGTATGTTTTTGATAACTTTGTGTGTGTCTTTAAATGACTCACTTCTTCTGGATCAGTGGACGTTATGTCACCACACTGTGTGATGAACTCAAACACGTCTTGTCTGGTGGGTCTGAAACCACTGCCCACAGGTTCCATGCTGCCACTGCTCAGAGGCAAAGTAGACCCCAGTGTGTCCTGCAGGAGCTGTACACAACCAGAGACAAAAAAAACAGGATGAATTTGTATGTTATTACTGTGGCAAAAACAGGAGATGTTTTCAAGGGCTGTTAAATGCCTTAGATCTATATTTCACAGAATCTGAGAGTTAGAGAAACGGTTTTAGAGATGGAAAAACTTGTACCTGAATGTGTTTA